>NW_024386139.1:0-7223 GCF_016835505.1 Polypterus senegalus | reverse complement strand
CCAACTGTTTTCAAAGTGCACTTCAACATCTCATACTCACTTTTTGAAATCCCCATTGACTTGCATTGGGCCAAAACTGAAGTTGAGTGAAACTCAATGAGTCTTAACTTCTATGTTGTGAAACCACTTGAAAAACATCAGCGACATAGTTTTTTACAGAAATGAACTGTTTTGACCAGTTTCCTAGTGGAAAACAAGGCGTCACACATGTGTACACAAAGTTATTTTCAGTCCCTGAAACGCGTTATGGTGAAATAAGGTTACCTTCAACTCTAACGCTGTGTAAAGTCAAAATACTCTGGTAAAAGCAGTTCAAAATGATGAAATCCCCAGTACCCTTATGGTTAAGAACTGTTTGGATGGTTTCCCCACTGTTTTTCAAAGTGCAATTCAACATATCAAACTCACCTTTGAAATTCGATTGAGTTGCATTGGGCAAAACTGAAGTTGAGTTAAATTTAATGAGTCTTAACTTCTATGTTGTGAAACCACTTAAAACACATCTGCGACATAGTTTTTTACAGAAATGAACTGTTTTGAACAGTTTCCTGGTGGAAAACAAGGCGTCACACATGTGTACACAAAGTGATTTTCAGCCCTTGAAACGCGTTATGGTGAATTCAGGTTACCTTCAACTCTAACTCTGTGGAAAGTCAAAATACTCTGGTAAAAGCAGTTCTAAATGATGAAATCCCCAGTACCCTTATGGTTAAGAACTGTTTCGATGGTTTCTCAACTGTTTTTCAAAGTGCAATTCAACATCTCAAACTCACTTTTGAAATTCCTATTGAGTTTCATTGGGCAAAACTGAAGTTGAGTTAAATTTAATGAGTCTTAACTTCTATGTTGTGAAACCACTTGAAACACATCTGCGACATAGTTTTTACAAAATGAACTGTTTTGAACAGTTTCCTGGTGGAAAACAAGGCGTCACACATGTGTACACAAAGTGAATTTCAGGCCCTGAAACGCGTTATGGTGAAATAAGGTTACCTTCAACTCTAACGCTGTGTAAAGTCAAAATACTATCATAAAAACAGTTCTAAATGATGAAATCCCCAGTGCCCTTATGGTTAAGAACTGTTTGGATGTTTTCCCAACTGTTTTTCAAAGTGCACTTCACATCTTAAACTCACTTTTGAAATCCCCATTAACTTGCAATGGACAAAACTGAAGTTGAGTGAAACTCAATGAGTCTTAACTTCTATGTTGTGAAACCACTTGAAACACATCTGTGACATAGTTTTTTACAGAAATGAACTGTTTTGAACATTTTCCTGGTGGAAAACAAGCCGTCACAGATGTGTACACAAAGTTGTTTTCAGGTCTTTAAAAGTGTTATGATGAAGTCAGGTTACCTTCAACTCTAACTCTGTGGAAAGTCAAAATACTCTGGTAAAGGCAGTTCTAAATGATGAAACCCCCAGTACCCTTATGGTTAAGAACTGTTTGGATGGTTTCCCAACTGTTTTTCAAAGTGCAATTCAACATCTCAAACTCAGCTTTTGAAAATCCTATTGAGTTGCATTGGGCAAAAACTTAAGTTGAGTTAAATTTAATGAGTCTTAACTTCTATGTTGTGAAAGTTGAAACACTTGAAACACATCTGCGACATAGTTTTTTACAGAAATGAACTGTTTTGAAAAGTTTCCTGTTGGAAAACAAGGCGTCACACATGTGTACACAAAGTTATTTTCAGGTCCTGAAACGCGTTATGGTGAATTCAGGTTACCTTCAACTCTAACTCTGTGGAAAGTCAAAATACTCTGGTAAAAGCAGTTCTAAATGATGAAATCCCCAGTACCCTTATGGTTAAGAACTGTTTCGATGGTTTCCCACTGTTTTCAAAGTGCAATTCAACATCTCAAACTCACTTTTGAAATTCCTATTGAGTTGCATTGGGCAAAAACTGAAGTTGAGTTAAATTTAATGAGTCTTAACTTCTATGTTGTGAAACCACTTGAAACACATCTGCGACATAGTTTTTTACAGAAATGAACTGTTTTGAACAGTTTCCTGGTGGAAAATAAGGCGTCACACATGTGTACACAAAGTGAATTTCAGGCCCTGAAACGCGTTATGGTGAAATAAGGTTACCTTCAACTCTAACGCTGTGTAAAGTCAAAATACTCTGGTAAAAGCAGTTCTAAATGATGAAATCCCCAGTACCCTTATGGTTAAGAACTGTTTGGATGGTTTCCCAACTGTTTTTCAAAGTGCACTTCAACATCTCAAACTCACTTTTTGAAATCCCCTTGACTTGCAATTGGACAAAAACTGAAGTTGAGTGAAACTCAATGAGTCTTAACTTCTATGTTGTGAAACCACTTGAAAAACATCAGCGACATAGTTTTTTACAGAAATGAACTGTTTTGACCAGTTTCCTAGTGGAAAACAAGGCGTCACACATGTGTACACAAAGTTATTTTCAGTCCCTGAAACGCGTTATGGTGAAATAAGGTTACCTTCAACTCTAACGCTGTGTAAAGTCAAAATACTCTGGTAAAAGCAGTTCAAAATGATGAAATCCCCAGTACCCTTATGGTTAAGAACTGTTTGGATGGTTTCCCCACTGTTTTTCAAAGTGCAATTCAACATATCAAACTCACCTTTTGAAATTCCGATTGAGTTGCATTGGGCAAAAACTGAAGTTGAGTTAAATTTAATGAGTCTTAACTTCTATGTTGTGAAACCACTTAAAACACATCTGCGACATAGTTTTTTACAGAAATGAACTGTTTTGAACAGTTTCCTGGTGGAAAACAAGGCGTCACACATGTGTACACAAAGTGATTTTCAGCCCTTGAAACGCGTTATGGTGAATTCAGGTTACCTTCAACTCTAACTCTGTGGAAAGTCAAAATACTCTGGTAAAAGCAGTTCTAAATGATGAAATCCCCAGTACCCTTATGGTTAAGAACTGTTTGATGGTTTCTCAACTGTTTTTCAAAGTGCAATTCAACATCTCAAACTCACTTTTGAAATTCCTATTGAGTTTCATTGGGCAAAAACTGAAGTTGAGTTAAATTTAATGAGTCTTAACTTCTATGTTGTGAAACCACTTGAAACACATCTGCGACATAGTTTTTTACAAAAATGAACTGTTTTGAACAGTTTCCTGGTGGAAAACAAGGCGTCACACATGTGTACACAAAGTGATTTTCAGGCCCTGAAACGCGTTATGGTGAAATAAGGTTACCTTCAACTCTAACGCTGTGTAAAGTCAAAATACTATCGTAAAAACAGTTCTAAATGATGAAATCCCCAGTACCCTTATGGTTAAGAACTGTTTGGATGTTTTCCCAACTGTTTTTCAAAGTGCACTTCACATCTTAAACTCACTTTTTGAAATCCCCATTAACTTGCAATGGACAAAACTGAAGTTGAGTGAAACTCAATGAGTCTTAACTTCTATGTTGTGAAACCACTTGAAACACATCTGTGACATAGTTTTTTACAGAAATGAACTGTTTTGAACATTTTCCTGGTGGAAAACAAGCCGTCACAGATGTGTACACAAAGTTGTTTTTAGGTCTTTAAAAGTGTTATGATGAAGTCAGGTTACCTTCAACTCTAACTCTGTGGAAAGTCAAAATTCTCTGGTAAAGGCAGTTCTAAATGATGAAACCCCCAGTACCCTTATGGTTAAGAACTGTTTGGATGGTTTCCCAACTGTTTTTCAAAGTGCAATTCAACATCTCAAACTGAGGTTTTGAAAATCCTATTGAGTTGCATTGGGCAAAAACTTAAGTTGAGTTAAATTTAATGAGTCTTAACTTCTATGTTGTGAAAGTTGAAACACTTGAAACACATCTGCGACATAGTTTTTTACAGAAATGAACTGTTTTGAAAAGTTTCCTGTTGGAAAACAAGGTATCACACATGTGTACACAAAGTTGTTTTCAGGTCTTGAAAAGTGTTATGATGAATTCAGGTTACCTTCAACTCTAACTCTGTGGAAAGTCAAAATACTCTGGTAAAGGCAGTTCTAAATGATGAAGCCCCCAGTACCCTTATAGTTAAGAACTGTTTGGATGGTTTCACAACTGTTTTTCAAAGTGCACTTCAACATCTCAAACTCACTTTTTGAAATCCCCTTTGACTTGCATTGGGCCAAATCTAAAGTTGAGTGAAACTCAATGAGTCTTAACTTCTATGTTGTGAAACCACTTGAAACACATCTGTGACATAGTTTTTTACAGAAATGAACTGTTTTGAACAGTTTCCTTGTGGAAAACAAGCCGTCACAGATGTGTACACAAAGTTGTTTTCAGGTCTTGAAAAGTGTTATGATGAAGTCAGGTTACCTTCAACTCTAACTCTGTGGAAAGTCAAAATACTCTGGTAAAGGCAGTTCTAAATGATGAAACCCCCAGTACCCTTATGGTTAAGAACTTTTTGGATGGTTTCCCAACTGTTTTCAAAGTGCAATTCAACATCTCAAACTCAGCTTTTTAAAATCCTATTGAGTTGCATTGAGCAAAAACTGAAGTTGAGTTAAATTTAATGAGTCTTAACTTCTATGTTGTGAAAGTTGAAACACTTGAAACACATCTGCGACATAGTTTTTTACAGAAATGAACTGTTTTGAACAGTTTCCTAGTGGAAAACAAGGCGTCACACATGTGTACAAAATGTGAATTTCAGGCCCTGAAACGCGTTATGGTGAAATAAGGCTACCTTCAACTCTAACGCTGTGTAAAGTCAAAATACTCTGGTAAAAGCAGTTCTAAATGATGAAATCCCCAGTACCCTTATGGTTAAGAACTGTTTCGATGGTTTCCCAACTGTTTTCAAAGTGCAATTCAACATCTCAAACTCAACGTTTGAAATTCCTATTGAGTTGCATTGGGCAAAAACTGAAGTTGAGTTAAATTTAATGAGTCTTAACTTCTATGTTGTGAAACCACTTGAAACACATCTGCGACATAGTTTTTTACAGAAATGAACTGTTTTGAACAGTTTCCTGGTGGAAAACAAGGCGTCACAAATGTGTACACAAAGTGAATTTCAGGCCCTGAAACGCGTTATGGTGAAATAAGGTTACCTTCAACTCTAACGCTGTGTAAAGTCAAAATACTATGGTAAAAACAGTTCTAAATGATAAAATCCCCAGTACCCTTATGGTTAAGAACTGTTTGGATGGTTTCCAAACTGTTTTTCATAGTGCACTTCACATCTTGAACTCACTTTTGAAATCCCCATTAACTTGCAATGGACAAAAACTGAAGTTGAGTGAAACTCAATGAGTCTTAACTTCTATGTTGTGAAACCACTTGAAACACTTCTGCGACATAGTTTTTTACAGAAATGAACTGTTTTGAACAGTTTCCTGGTTGAAAACAAGGCGTCACACATGTGTACACAAAGTTATTTTCAGGCCCTGAAACGCGTTATGGTGAAATAAGGTTACCTTCAACTCTAACGCTGTGTAAAGTCAAAATACTCTGGTAAAAGCAGTTCTAAATGATGAAATCCCCAGTACCCTTATGGTTAAGAACTGTTTGGATGGTTTCCCAACTGTTTTTCAAAGTGCACTTCAACATCTCAAATTCACTTTTTGAAATCCCCTTGACTTGCATTGGGCCAAATCTAAAGTTGAGTGAAACTCAATGAGTCTTAACTTCTATGTTGTGAAACCACTTGAAAAACATCAGCGACATAGTTTTTTACAGAAATGAACTGTTTTGACCAGTTTCCTAGTGGAAAACAAGGCGTCACACATGTGTACACAAAGTTATTTTCAGTCCCTGAAACGCGTTATGGTGAAATAAGGTTACCTTCAACTCTAACGCTGTGTAAAGTCAAAATACTCTGGTAAAAGCAGTTCAAAATGATGAAATCCCCAGTACCCTTATGGTTAAGAACTGTTTGGATGGTTTCCCCACTGTTTTTCAAAGTGCAATTCAACATATCAAACTCACCTTTTGAAATTCCGATTGAGTTGCATTGGGCAAAAACTGAAGTTGAGTTAAATTTAATGAGTCTTAACTTCTATGTTGTGAAACCACTTAAAACACATCTGCGACATAGTTTTTTACAGAAATGAACTGTTTTGAACAGTTTCCTGGTGGAAAACAAGGCGTCACACATGTGTACACAAAGTGATTTTCAGCCCTTGAAACGCGTTATGGTGAATTCAGGTTACCTTCAACTCTAACTCTGTGGAAAGTCAAAATACTCTGGTAAAAGCAGTTCTAAATGATGAAATCCCCAGTACCCTTATGGTTAAGAACTGTTTCGATGGTTTCTCAACTGTTTTTCAAAGTGCAATTCAACATCTCAAACTCACTTTTTGAAATTCCTATTGAGTTTCATTGGGCAAAAACTGAAGTTGAGTTAAATTTAATGAGTCTTAACTTCTATGTTGTGAAACCACTTGAAACACATCTGCGACATAGTTTTTACAAAATGAACTGTTTTGAACAGTTTCCTGCTGGAAAACAAGGCGTCACACATGTGTACACAAAGTGAATTTCAGGCCCTGAAACGCGTTATGGTGAAATAAGGTTACCTTCAACTCTAACGCTGTGTAAAGTCAAAATACTATCATAAAAACAGTTCTAAATGATGAAATCCCCAGTACCCTTATGGTTAAGAACTGTTTGGATGTTTTCCCAACTGTTTTTCAAAGTGCACTTCACATCTTAAACTCACTTTTTGAAATCCCCATTAACTTGCAATGGACAAAAACTGAAGTTGAGTGAAACTCAATGAGTCTTAACTTCTATGTTGTGAAACCACTTGAAACACATCTGTGACATAGTTTTTTACAGAAATGAACTGTTTTGAACATTTTCCTGGTGGAAAACAAGCCGTCACAGATGTGTACACAAAGTTGTTTTTAGGTCTTTAAAAGTGTTATGATGAAGTCAGGTTACCTTCAACTCTAACTCTGTGGAAAGTCAAAATACTCTGGTAAAGGCAGTTCTAAATGATGAAACCCCCAGTACCCTTATGGTTAAGAACTGTTTGGATGGTTTCCCAACTGTTTTTCAAAGTGCAATTCAACATCTCAAACTCAGCTTTTGAAAATCCTATTGAGTTGCATTGGGCAAAAACTTAAGTTGAGTTAAATTTAATGAGTCTTAACTTCTATGTTGTGAAAGTTGAAACACTTGAAACACATCTGCGATATAGTTTTTTACAGAAATGAACTGTTTTGAACAGTTTCCTGGTGGAAAACAAGGCGTCACACATGTGTACACAAAGTGAATTTCAGG
>NW_024386138.1:0-47638 GCF_016835505.1 Polypterus senegalus | reverse complement strand
GTTTACGACATTCTACTTTAATGACAAATAAACTATGAGAATAAAGTGGAAATGTCGAGAATAAAGTCAACATGTCGACTTTATTCTCGACATACAGTTTTTTTTTCTTCACTGTGTCTGTATTTTGTTTTCTTCACTGTGGCCCTAATACGCTTCCGTAGTTTTGTTAAAGTGACCCATTTGCCATTCCTTTTTGTTCATATCTTGCCCTGCCGTAGTGCAAGTATGCACTGAATATCCAACAGGCTCTCACTATCCCACTCAAAAGTCTTACTCATAGGTACTTTTAAATTTTTTCCAAACGTTTTACCAACATGAGCAAAAAAAGTGCTCAGAAAACAACACTTCTTAGTTATTTCAGGAAAGAAACAATGAAGGTGCAGCATCAACTCCTCATGTGGCAATTTCAAAGACACTGCAGAAGCTGGTCCTTCTGGGGAACTGTCTTCAGCAAACACTCTACCAATCGCTAAATCTAAGCACCGCTTATCCGGCATAAACAAACAATGGTTTAAAGATTTTGATTGGCTAATGGTCAATGAAAATGGTATGTGGTGCTCATTGTGCATAAAATATTCAAACAAACATCTCCCAAGGAGGGAGCTTGGGTAAACGTACCATACACAAGAAATTGAAAAAATGAGTTGCCACATACAACATTGTTTGTAAAGCTGTTAGGACACTGTAAAGAAATGGGTTGTTCCTTTTTCCAACATCTCAATGTTGGTAAAAATGCACATTACACCTCTGAAAGAATAATGCAAGAGCTGCTGGATGTCTTAGCATCAGAAATAAAATCTAACATACTGAAAAATATACACGCTGAAATTTTTTCAGTATTCTGTGTGATGAACTGCGGTGGGTTGGCACCCTGCCCGGGATTGGTTCCTGCCTTGTGCCCTGTGTTGGCTGGGATTGGCTCCAGTAGACCCCCATGACCCTGTGTTCGGATTCAGCGGGTTGGGAAATGGATGGATGGATGTGTGATGAAACCACAGACATCTCAGTTGTAAAACAATTAATTATTTACATTAAATATGTTTGCCAGGTCACTAAAGAGGTCAGAATTAGTTTTGTATCAACCTAAAATATGATTGATGGCAAAGCGGAGACTATAACCAACCACTGAGTGAGACAATGGACACTCTAGGCTTGAAAACTGCTAATCTGGTTGGACTAGGGTCAGATGGAGCAGCTGTTGTGACTGGGAAAATTCTTAAAAAAAACCCCAACTTTAATTTCCCGGTTTACAAGCGGGGGGTTAACCGGAAATTTTTTAAAAAAATTTCCACAAAAAAACCCCAAATTTTTCCGTTTTTTTTTAGAGAAGGGGTCAGTTTATAAGGTTTATTAAAAATGAATTGAAAAACTAGAAAGTTTGACTAATGCAAGTTTCCTTTAAGAATTATTACTTTAAAAGTTTCAAGGAAATTGATTCAAAAGTCGTAAAATTTTTATCATTATTCTGAACATTTTAAAAAAAGTAGCGAAAGAAGGGACAGGGTTTTAAAGTCAGAGTATTTAAGATTTCGGTAAAACAGATTAAAAGAAATCGGCTAAAAATTTCCAAGGAAAGGGCAGGTGCAAATTAGTTTGATCTGGCCTTAACCAAACTTTTTGGACATGCAGGGAAAGCTCCCGGGAGGACGGACATTAAACAGATCATAGCGCTTGAACTCAGCTGTATGGTAACAATTCAAGGCCGGCTTCCTAATCCTGTTCAACTATATCATAGCTTAAATGACTCGATTGCATGGGCAAAGCAAGCTGATGAAACTCATTGTGGGCAAAGGGGAAGGGGAGGTAAAGCTAATAGGATTGTAAGTGTCGCCAAAACCCATTAAATTTTAAAAGAAACCAGGGCTTTGGGGATTTAGGACCCAGGCCTATGGACCGGATCACAGGTGACTTGGGGGTGCGACCTATAATATTGGTTGTGTGGAGAAAATTGGATGGTCCAATACTATGCCTAGAAAAGCGGGCCACATTTTAGAAGGTGGCATCCTTAACTTGTTCTCGAGTTCACAACATTTAAGTACTTTGTAGTTACTAGGGAAGGAAGCACCTCCTAAAATTGGAAGGCGGCCTATTGTAGGAGTAAAGTGGCAGTTAACATCTGTGGCAAAGCATAAAAATTATCAAGATACTAATTTCATTTCCAGGCAGATACTAGGCATCTTTTCACGTCTTCTCCGACAATGGGGCGTTCCCATTAGAACCCTTTTAAACCCCAATTAAATCTACATTAAATTATGCGCTTTTTTTCATTTAACATATTTAAATTGTTTTTTGATCAATTACCTAAAGGGAATTTCATTGGATTAATAAGTTTTATCAAATTAGCAGACTATCAAATGGTTTCCATGACAGTGAATGAAAAGGGTTTTCTCCCTTAAATACGACATGTTGGAATCATAAAAAACAAAAATATTCTTCCCTTCCTGGAGCCAGATCCTGAGACGATTATGAAAAGCTCCAAAAATGGCTTCTAAAAAGTAAATAAACTGAAGACCCCTTTCTGCAAATTAGCTTGAAGTATTTAATTTTCATTGGTTTCATTTTTTCAGATGGCCATTTTGGCTGTTTCACTACAATGTTAAAAAATTTTGTTAGGTCAGACTGTTGATACTTTTTAAATTTAATAAAAATATTGGCACAAGTGCAAAACTAAAAAAGCATATTCAGGAAAATTATTACTAATAAAAGATTCAATTTTGTTCCCACTACTTTTATGAAGCTGGAAAACTTGGGGAAAGTGCTTTAACTTAATTAAAAAGAATGAAGTATCAGAGGGAATGAAAACAATAAAACAGTCGAAAAAAGGAGTGAAAAAGAAAATGTATAAAGGTTAAAAACCCCCAAGGTCAGATTAGTTGCGGGATTCAAAACCAAAAAAAAAAAACGGGAAATAGTGAAGTACGAATAAAACAGAAAAAAATGATGTAAAAAAAAAGTCCACATTCAAAGAAAAATTTGCTCAAAATAATGGGCAAACTAAATATGGACATAGAATTGCAAAATGAAATGTTTGGATGAAGTTTGTAAGGAACAAAAGGGATTACTTAAAATTTATTGGTTTCTTGAAAAAAATGCATGAAGGTTTGTCTGTCTTAATTCAAAAGCTATCTGATTAGACTTCTTCATCTACTAACCTTAAAAGGTTCAGCTTTTTGGGACTAAGATTCCAATATTTTTTTACAGACTGAAAAAGAAAAAAACCTTTGATTAAGAAAAAAATCTTGGGTCTTAGAAAACAAAACGTGGAGCGAAGCCCTAGTATTAGATCGTAAAGGGAAAAATATCATTTCTTGTCCACTATGCAAGAGGGAAATTTTGGATCAATACGAAAATTGGCTTTAACTTAATGGAACATTTTTTTTAGAAATCTAGAATAAAACCAATGTTACCAGATAAAGTGTTCAAAACATGTTTTATAAAATAAGTCTTTAATCAAAGGGCTATTAAAATCTTAAGGTTAAGAAAATTTGAAGATCATCTTGAACAAAAAAAAAATTTAGTTACATGTTCAAGAACAGACAAAATTTTAATTATTTCAATGGTTTTAATTTTAAATATTAAAAATAGTAGGAAAAAAATCACCGGATCATCAAAACAGAACAATTTGAGGAACAAAAAAAATTTGGTCCTTAAACAACATTTTCTACAATATTTTCGTTTATTCATTTTAAATGTATACAAACTTCCTAAAACTGGCTTAACCAAAGAAATTTTAGACTGAATACTTTGCCCTGATGAAGATGAACGGTCTTGGCCCTTCAAACTTACGTTCTGCTTTAAATACATGTAATATACGGATTTCATCATAAATAGCAATGAATAATGTATTGTGAATAAAAAAACAAATTAAAAAATATTCAACATTTGTTTGTTATAACCGTTGTTTGCATACCACAAATAAGGCAGGGTTGGAAAAAAAACTTGCAGAATACGAAAGTGCGCTTTAAATTTAAATTAGTGTCCAACATGACTAGCAATTAATAATTAAAGGAACCTTCTCGGGAATCATCAAACGGCAAACAGATCTTTTCTGCAACACAATTTGGGGTTTTAACTTTAGGTGACCCTGGGAAACAAAATAAGGCAACCCCCCAACCAACCGGTTACGGGTTTGCTGGGCAACCAGCGAACCAGGCCAAGGGAACAATCTCAAGACAATTCATTCGCAATGCTACAAAGCTTTTAGAAAATCCAAAAAAGCTTTATTTTTTACCGAATAACTCATTTCATAGAATGTCCTTTAAAAATTATTACTTATTATCTTTCCTGACAGTTAATGGGGAACGATTCCTGAATTTAGTAAATTTAAACTGTCAAATTTTCCACGTAACCCACTAAGAAGGTTTAACTTAGTGGAAACACTGTTTTGAATTAACAGCTTTTCTTTCAATTGGGCCGATTAAATAATTTAAAAACTCAAATTAAGCAAAAAAGGGAAAAAACAAACTTCTGAATAAAAACCCATTTTCCTTCAGACACATTCAGTCAATGAAATTGTTTGGCTGTCTTTTTCTTAACTTTAAAATTTTTAAAATAAATCCAAAAATAAAACAATGCTTATTTTTAATAAATAAAATTTAGGCAGAATAAATAATTTTAAGTTGGTAACTAATAATAAAACACCCTGTCTGCATAAAGGCCCTTCAGATGCCCCTTTTAAAAGTTTGAATTTTTCGGGCTTTTTTTACTTTTTCCTTGAAAACTTTTGGGGAGGTTTTGAAAGAACAGCATCAAGCATTTTAAGAGCAGAGTTTAGTTTAAAAGGGGTAAATTAACGATAACCCCATACACGGAATCAACTAAAAAGCGGGGGCTGTCAGAAAAGACTTATAAATCGAGATTTGTAATAACTAACTGAAAGGGAATTCTTCGGCATAGCAGAAAATTCAGTGGGTATTGCACAAGTAAATTTAAAGAAACCAGATAACAGAACAGTCGCTTACCTAGTTTAATCATCATTGGTTAAATCTTTCAGTTCCGACCAGGATGAAAGCGCGGATAAATTACCAGGTATTAGTTGGTAAATTTTTCTTCATTCTTAAATCACAAATGATCACAAATAGTGAAAATCCAAAACCGTGCGGATATGTTTGAACCTTATGAAAATTAAGTGAACAATAATAGAAAAAGCAATAAGCTCTGAAATAAAAGAAAAGGAAGGAAAAATTTTGCCTTAATGGTATTTTAAAATATTACAATTCAAGGAGTTACTTGTCATTTTCAAAAATAATTGTATACTTTGCCTTAAATGTGTCCAGTGGACATGCATTTAACATGAAGAATAATTGCAAACACTTACCCACTATATGCATCTATTTGATATATTTAGTTTATTTTATGTCTCTAATGTGTTTAATCCTTTTACTCTTATCTATTTGTATGTAGGTTTTGTTTCTAATTAATTTGATGTAATCTATAATCAGATAATTTGCTCTATTTTTATCCATCTAATCTATTTTATCATTTGTATCTTTCTATTCCTCTTAAAGAACAAACATGTCTGGCCAAAAAGGACTTGGCAGCAAGTCAAGATTAAATACAAGAATATTTTGCAGGCTGGTAAGTGACTTGTTTGCTGAGAACATAGGTGACATGTTTGCTGACATTTTATTATCTGTGCTGATTTTAGCCATAAAAAAGAAAAGTCATATTACTGGTACGGGGGTGGCCCTCCAACCCAAGACTTCACCCCAGCAGAGGAGCTGGCCCTGGACTCAAATAAAGGGAAGCCAGTGATTGAAGGGATCCAGGGAGGGACAGCCACTGACTCTGGCCCAGCAAGGGATACTGGCCTCTTCATACAATGTACATTATTGCCATACTACTGCGCATGGAAAATATTAAAATCCATTTATATTTTGTTATGTGGACTGTGTGACTTTGCTTTACCTTGCAGTGGCTGGTAACACTCTTACACTTTTGGATCCCCAGACTATGATTTGCCGGTGAGTATTCTTTATTAAATCATTGGCTTTGCGTGTTCTGTCAAAAATATCAATACCAGTAATGAATATGGCAGAGGGAAGCCACATCTACAGCAGTGGAGTGCACTTCTGCCGATGATGAGACCGTGTCGTTGGACTCTAGAAGGCTCGAGGTATCATGTCAATTTTGTGGAAATGGACACATTTTTAAGTTTATAATAGATAAGAAGTCAGGAAGTGGTACTAATAGAAAATATCATTTGTTAAAGGATCCTGACATTGGGCAGTCTGATAAGCAGCCTGGTAACATAGTGAGTATTGCCTAAAGTAAATTTACATTATGCAAAAATTGTGCTATGCTAACAAAAGGTGTTCACAGAATTCACAAACTGTCAGACATCTCTACACAACACATCTTAAGAGACAGATCGAGCTTTCAGAAGTCAAGATTGATGTGAACAAAAGAAAGCTGCAGGACATGGACCTTGACATGCAAATTAAACGCAAGACACTGAGGAAACTAGAACTGGAAATCCAGAAACTACAAACAGAAGTAAGTGACTTCAGTTCATACTGTAACCATGACTGTAACCCAATGTATTAATCATCATAATTTGTTCTGTCCACAGCTCCAAGCTGACAAGTGATAACAGCAAAATAATAAAAGAAAAATATTCCAAAACCATTGTGGTCTTCTACAATTTTTATGACTGTCAGGTACACTTTATAGTGATCGATCCAGTGAAGTGGAACTAGAATTTGGGAAGATAACCACAGTGTGTGCTACTGATGCCAAATAAAATGCATGTACACATGAAAAAGTTATATAGCCTACATTATCCTTTATTAAGGGATGGGCTAAATCAAAACTAAATTAACTGAAATAATTTGCAATGTATTGTTCTCTAACAAGTCTACCATTTCTGTTATCTGGGAATATGGCAGCATTGTCCCAATCAACATCCAAAGCAACTCTGGGAGCCCTTTCTTTTCTTAGGCTGGCAATATTGTGCAGCACTGTGCAGGCAACAGTCACGCCGCATGCTCTGTCTGGGAAGACCCTCAGGTGGTGCAGGCACTGAAATCGGGATTTCAGGAGGCCGAAGGTCATTTCAATTCGAGCCCTGGTTTTGGCATGGGCATGGTTGTAAGCTTGCTGTGCTGGGGTTTGGGGGTCTGTAAGGGGAGTCATCAGAAATGTCTCACAGGCATAACCTTTGTCCCCCAGCAGCACACCAGAGAACTCACCTGTGAATACAAAACATAATTCTTACAAGTACTGTACTCTTGCTGTTCAAGGTGCTTAAAAAATGGGGTGGTTTACCTAGAGAGAGTCTCTGGTAAATTCTACTGGCCCGAAAGATTCTGGAGTCGTGGACTGAGCCAGGCCACTTTGCCTCTAAATTTGTGATAAGGCAGTCAGCATCACAGATCATCTGTAACAATATATAGCCTATTAAGGTAATTTAATGCACAGAATAATTATGTAGCTGACAGTAACCATTACTTATTCTTACCTGAACATTGACACTGTGGAAGGATTTCCTGTTCACATAATCTCCCTCATGTGCCCCTGAGGGGCGTTGGATACTGAATATGGGTGCAATCCACTGTACCAATTACATTAGGAAAAGCTATAACACAAAACAATGACTGTCATACTGTGACTGTGCTAATGTAACATTTTGTAGTAATCTGTTATTATTCATGTTACCTGCAATCTTGTAGAACTCCTCCTTGATGTGGATGAATCTTCTGTGGCCAGGGAAGGTGATAAATATGTGCACAAGAGATTTCAATGCCAGACTTACTTTTCTTATTGTGCGGCAAATAGTGGCTTTATTGAGGTTTTCTGCATCACCGACAGAATACAGAAACATGCCACTTGCAAAGAATCGCAGTGCTATGCAGACCATCTGTGGGACAGTGAGAGCATGGCTCCGTGCGGTCCTGTGCTGTATGTTTGGACCCAGCAGCCTACACAAATATCTGATGCCATCACTTGAGAATCTGTACCTCTCAGTCAGATATTCGTCTGAAAAGGCCAATGGGTCTGCCCTATCTCGGAAGACTCTTTCATGCCTGAATGCTCGTCTGAGTATTAAAACTTCCTCATCAACTACATCATTCAACAAAGGGCAAGCCATTGTGGATAGGAAACACACAAATCTTTAGTCTATATATACTACGTATTGACCTCGTTACGGACTTAATTGAAACCACATTTGCAAATTGAGGAGCCATTTCTTATTATCTCATCAACTGCAATAAAATATAATATATTGATATTTTTATCATTCAACAATACATTTCTACTGTATACTTGCATATATAGATATACATAGTCTATATTCTATTTCTCATATTGTATAGTATAGTTCTTTTGCACTGTGTTGGCATTCATTGTGGACAGCAAAGTAATAATTGCTCAGGAAAATGTGCTTTCCTCACTGGGTGTTTTAAATCTCTTTAAATCTCGAATAATATATATATTCATCAAACCTCTGACAGTGAAATGAACAGCAGTTTTCAATAATAACTAAAATAACAGTATGCATAAATAGATGAATGACAGTATATCTAGTTTTTTAATGCAGGACCATGAAATGACTAAAACACATTAATATCTAGTAGGATTTAGGGAGGAACTAGCCGATAAATCACTAAGATTAATCTTAGCCTGGTTGTTAGCCTGCTCTGGAGCAGGCTAGCTGCAAAGTGTAAATCTCCATAGTAACTTAATGTAGATTAATTTAGCCTCCCTTCATGCAACCGAGTCAGGGCTAAATTCAGCCCGGATAACCAGAAAATCCCAGCTTAATTCCTTATCTTGGTTTTGTGCAATACCCCCCAGGTGTATTTAATCTCCGCTAATTCAAGCCAAGCTTGATAAGCGAGGCTCGTGCGCATCCACGCGATATAAAAGGCAGCCTTGTTAATCGATGCTGGATAAGTAAGAATGGAAACAGCGGAAAGAGCTGCGTTTTTTCGAGCGGCAAAATTATTATTACAAGCCTATGAGGACTACAAAGCTATAATAATTAGAAAGGGGAACACGAGCTGTATTATCAAAGCTCGTGATGCTGCATGGCAGAAAATAGCTGACAAGTTAAATGCGTAAGAACATGATTTTAGTAACTTTTGTGTTAAGGATGTCAAACTATTAACAACTAAATGAGAACAGTTTCAAGCCTTCAAAATGTATAGTCATTAAAATTTCCTTTTACATATGCATTTTGTTACCAGTTGTAAGGTACTTTAAGGTTATTTTAACACATTGATAAACAGGACAGCATGTTAATTATATGGGTTCATCTTGGATAAAAAGTGATATATAATTGTAATTATTAATATAATTATTAATAATGCTTGGTTTCAGGAGCAGCATGAGTGGAACGAAAAGGTCCTGGCAGCAAGTGAAGAATGCGTCATTATTGGCATACGCTCCTGCTGCAGTATTGCCACATTATGCAAAACTGCACAGGCTACTACAATGTCACTGCGCTCTGTCTGGTGTAACTCTGAGATGCCGCAGGCAGTTAAACCTGGATTTTAACTGTCCAAATGTCATTTCAATGCGTGCTATTGTCCTACAATGGGCATGGTTGAAATGTCTTTCTGCTTGTGTTGCAGGATCTTTATATGGTGTGAGAAGAAACGGTAGACATGGGTGTCCTCTGTCACCAAGCAGCACACCAGGAAAAATTCCTATAATGGAAAGTAGACACATTAGACTGTAGTATAATAAGCTATAGTATATTTGTGAATTTTAGTTGACTTGCCTTGTCTGAGGCTTTGAGCCAGTGAAGACTCGCGAAAAATTCTGGCATCCTGTACTGATCCTGGCCATTTTGCCACAATGTTTGAAATTAGATGTTCAGCAGTGCATACGATCTGAAACATTTTAGGAAATGGTAATGACATACATTGCTAATGTTGGATGACTACACTTTCACCTCTTGTATAGAAATGTGAGATATTATCAGTACTTACCTGTACATTAATACTGTGATATGATTTGCGGTTTATGTAATCAGGCTCTGTTGGACCTGCTGGAACCTTTATCCTCACGTGTGTACAGTCAATGGCTCCAATGACGTTAGGAAAGCCTGACAAATTAAATTCAGTTACTTATCAGGTAATGATTTATGTGCTGTAAATGAGTAGATGTTTAAAGATTAAGCACCATTAATTCCAAAGAAAGTTTCCTTAATGGCAAGAATTCCTCGGTGGCCAGGAAAGGTAATGAATATATTTAAAAAGGACTTTAATGCAACGCAAACCTTCCTGATTTCACGGCACACTGTAGCTTTGCTTAAATGTTCAGCATCCCCCACACTGTACAGAAATGAACCACTGGCAAAATAACGCAAAGCGATACACAAAGACTGTGCAACCGTAAGGGCTTTAGAGCGACGTGTGTTTTTAGAAATGTAAGGTTCCAATAACTGACACAAATATGCAATACTGTGTCTACTAAATCTATAGCCAGATAAATAATCATCCGCAAAATGCAACGGATCTATCCTGGGCCAAAGTAATTGTGGAACCTGTTGCCTTAAAGCTCTACGAATGAGCCTCGCTCCCTCATCAACTGGATTATGAATAAATGGGCACGCCATGGTTATTCATGTAAAAGCCTTCAATGCACTCCTTGTCATTTTATACTTTCTAAGTAATTAGAATCGCCTGCATGTAATCTGTAATAATTTTATATTGGAGGGTCGATGTGTGCGAAAGAGGGAGTGAACAGCAGCAGAATAATCCCAGCCCTGCAGAATGTCGTGCTGTGACATCACATGGCTTGTCCAATCATATTCATCAAGCTAAGATAAGCTTCACAACTAACCTGCCACGGAGCAGACTTGTCCAAGAGCATATGTTGGCATAGTAATTAAGCGGAGCTTCAGGTTAGCCTCGTTCGTGGAACCGAATTTCGAGAAATTAAACCAGGATTATCGAAATAAGCCTGGATTTTGAGGTTAGCTTGCTTCGTGGAACAGCCCTCAAGTTTAACTTTGCTACTTGTCATAATTAGAGCTGCAACGATCTGTATTCATCCTAAACAAAACATTTTCACTTTGTGAGAAATTACGCCCTTTAATTTATAATGACAAGATCTTAGTGGCACCAATGAACTTAACATGTATATGCGGTATTATAATCTGTATATTATACGCTTTTTCATAATTGCGTAATCTCCCCTTTTGTTATCTTTCACCGCTTTACCAACCTTACTTTGTGTTTTAAGCGTTACGAAATCAAGTTTTGTGTGTGTGTGCGCGCGCGCTCACAGACTTCTTTAATCGGCTGCGGTTCTTCAGCAACTTGTCAGTTTTTGTTTTTAAATAACTTGCACGTGCACCAGAGGGGTCTAAAATCGGTATGATTATGGGCCATTTCAAAAATACTTAAAATGATCCAGCTGTATTGTTTTCCGGAGCTTAGTCTCTTATGGCCCATGTTTAAAACGTACTTACGCTGGGAAACGTGCGGTGTTCCTTGGCAAAAATAGGGTTTTATGAAGAACGATCTCAGCGTTGAAATAAAATTTCTAATATCTGCATATCCTACAATAACGTTTTTGGCGTTGGCATTTTTGCGACTCCAGGCAGTAAGACAATGAAGTGAACAGAAAATTTTGTTTCATTACGTGTTTTAATGGGGCGTCATTCGCATTCAGATGTCCGCCCATCCATTTATCAGTTTTTTTAAATCCTGTTGTTTTAAATCTGTAACGGAACAGGGTTCATATGATTTCTGCGTACTCGTCTCTGTAATGCAGACTGAAATTCAGCATAGAACTCCAGAAAACGGATGTAGGACGTCTAAATTTGATTATAAGTAAGTCATCATTACGAAAAAGGACCCAAATGCTATTAACGATATTGAAAGGACACATAACATTACGGTTTTTAAGTTTGCTTTCGTCATTATTTTAATTGTGACAAAATACGCAATGAATTATTTTTAAAATAATCAGATTTGACTGCGACATAGTAAAACGATTGCAAAGTTGGAGCGTTTTCTGTTATTCATTTGCTTTATCAAAAAGCTAGATATGACATTTTTGTTTTTTTTAATATTTTGCAACAATTTATAACACTTTGTAAATTGACACTGGGTTGATTACTCTTGATCTCACCCCTAGGCGAAACTGAATTAGGAGGATAAATAACAAATGAGAAAGGGGTGAGGGAAAGGTTATAAAGTAGTAATTAATAAGTGAAAATACACAGAAAGGGCAGTTTTGCTGGGTTTAAGACTTTTAGCGCTTACTGTGAACACTTATTTTTAGAGCCTGTTCTTGATATGCTCATTACAAACATGCATAGGGCCCCTGAAGCCCCAAGCTGCAAGTTCAGCCTCAATATATTTGGGAAGTATTAAACTTACTGTACCTGTCTGTCTGTAGCCAGCTAAGCCCCATCATGGTTTTTTTTTTTTTTTTTGGACTATTAAAATTAAATAACATTTCATACATAACTCAAATTTTACAAAGAAAGGTTCTAAAAAAATCAACCTCCACCCCTGAGAAAGAGAGCTAGACCAGCAGTGTAAAATGTTATGATAGTAAAGATAAGTGAATAGATAAATTAATAAATGAATAAAGATACATTGAGTAAAAGAATGGAGACAACCATCTTCCTCAATTTAAATGCTTATTCTAAAATGTTATTGATTAGATCCTGCCAGCTTTTGAAAAAGCTTTGTACAGATCCTCTAAGTTCGAATTAGATTTTTTCCAGTTTAAAATAGTATGTAACATGAGTTACCCACTGACTTAGAATAGTTGAGTTAGAATTCTTCCAGCTGAGCAAGATATGTCTACGTGCCAGTAGTGTAGTAAAGCCAATTACAGTTTATTTGTCCATCTCCACTTTAAGCCCATCCGGAAGTACTGGAGGGACTGTTAAATAGTTTTATATATTACAGAGATGCTGTCTGAGTCCTCGAGACTGAGCAATATTTTTTCCGGCATATAGGTAGGCGGGAGGTGAGGAAAATTGGGCAGGTTCTGTTTAACAAAGTTTTGGATTTGAAGGTAGTGAAAGAAATGTTTTTCCGGAAAGTTAAATTTGGAGCAAGGTTATTATAGTTAACGAAAACTAAAATCAAAACAAACTATTATTAAAAAAACGTTTTCATAAACTGAAATAAAATAATTAACAAAACCGAAATGAAAAACTAAAACTAAATAAAACTATTAAAGTAGCTGGAAACTGAAATAAAATAATAATTTACTAAAATATTTTTAGTTTTCGTTTTTGAATGAATATTCTTGCCGTTAGTCTTTAACCTTTGTAAGTTTAACTCTAAAACAGAATTTGCGGTGACAGAGCAAGCTGAATACGGGTGTGTAAAGCGTGTGAAATAGAAAGCAATTTACATGCTGCCTTTCTTTGCGCTTGTTTTATATCAAGATGTAATTGAAACGGCTGAAATCAGAATGTGCTGGTCAACAAAACATTTACCATATGGACAGAAAAATCACAAGTGAGTAACGTTTCAGTTTATTTCTCATGTGACTGCTTTTTGTCAACAGCAATTCACCTGCCACTTCGCACAGGAGAAATCGTGTTTACTTTCTCATATACAAGGTATAGAAAAAGTATAATAATCGTGAAAACATTCAACCTCGATATTTTGATGAATCTTGACGTTATAGACCGACCAGAGTCCAAAAATACAGTTTTTTGAAATGGTATGTGTGCGCAAGTGTGTCTGTGTGTATATAAACACGATAACTCAAAAACGCAACTAGATAGATGGATGAAATTCGGCATGTGGTTGTTTCACTACAATTGTAGATGTGTATTTGGGCCAAATACATCACCCGGAAGTGGTACTTTACCTGAACACATTTTTTTTTTATTCATGCAGCTTCAGAGTCCGATTTATTCAACTTTACTTTTATAATAATTGTTCAGTATATTATTAATTTTCACTACCAAATAAGATCGACGAACTGGCTGTGCTGGTGAAAAATGTCAGAACCTACAGAGAATGCAGCTTGCTGTGTTTTAGTGAAACGTGGCTAACGTCTATCATCCCAGATGCTAACATGGAGCTACCCGGGTTTAGCACAGTTAGAGCGGACAGAGACGCAAGTACCTGTGGAAAGAAGAAAGGAGGAGGACTCGCTCTCTATGTCAATACAAAGTGGTGCAACTCAGGACATGTAAACGTTAAAATCTCCACTTGCTGCCTGGACATCGAACTGTTGGCCGTAAGTCTGCGCCCTATTACTTGCCCAGAGAGTTTGGACACGTGATTGTTGTTATTGTTTACATCCCCCCTCAAGCGAACGCGGAGATGGCGAGTGACATCATCCATTCCGCAGTTGCTAAGTTACAAACGCAGCACCCTGAGGCACTTGTGCTAATCGCTGGAGACTTTAACCATGTAACGCTGGATAAAACATTACCTGCCTTCTCCCAGTATGTGGATTGTAACACTCGGGGAAACAGGACTATTGACCTACTATATGCAAACGTTAAAGACGCATACAGCGCCACCCCACTGCCTGCGCTTGGGAAAGCAGATCATAACCTGGTTCTTTCAGCCTCAATACAAACCAAGAGTGAGGGCGCTACCTACAACCACACGCTCATTCAGGAAGTGGTCCCCTGAGGCAGAGCAGGCTCTGAGAGACTGCTTTGGAACTACAGACTGGGATATATTGCTGAGATCACATAGTGAGAACATTGAAGAGGCTGTTGAATGCACAACTGATTACATCAACTTCTGTATGGACATTGTAGTTCCAGTAAGAACAGTATGCTGCTATGCTAACAACAAGCCATGGATTACAAGTGACATCAAGGGCCTTTTGAACCAGAAGAAAAGGGCTTTTAAAGGTGGTGATAAGCATGAGCTGAAGTGCGTGCAGAAGGAACTCCGAGTCCAGCTCAGGGCGAAAGAGCAGTACAGGAGAAAGCTGGAGCAGAAGTTGCAGAACAACAGTATGAAGGAAGTGTGGGATGGGATGAAGATTATCACTGGCTGCAGCTCGAAGCGGGGTGCCGCCATCGAGACAGACGTAGAGAGAGCAAACCAAATGAACAACTTCTTTAATAGGTTTGATCACAGTAACCCACTCTCACCTCGGAGTACTGCATCCTCCAACCATCCTTCTGCTGATACCAGCATAGGTGAGACATCCCCACCCACAATTACAGCAGCCCAGGTGAGCAGAGAGCTGAAAAGACTTTGTCCAGAAGCAGCGGGTCCAGATGGTGTATCGCCACGATTGCTGAAGGCCTGTGCGTTGGAACTGGGGAGTCCTCTACAGCGCATCTTCAACCTGAGCCTGGAACAGGGGAGAGTCCCGAGGCTTTGGAAAACATCTTGTATCACTCCTGTCCCAAAGGTATCACGTCCTAGTGAGCTGAATGACTTCCGCCTGTTGCTCTGACGTCACATCTGATGAAGACCATGGAGCGGCTGCTGCTTCACCACCTGAGGCCACAGGTCCGCCACGCCCTCGACCCTCTGCAGTTTGCATACCAGGAGAAGGTGGGAGTGGAGGATGCCATCATCTATATGCTTCATCGATCCCTCTCCCACCTGGACAGAGGCAGTGGTGCTGTAAGAATTATGTTTTTGGACTTCTCTAGCACCTTCAACACCATCCAACCTCTGCTCCTTAGGGATAAGCTGACTGAGATGGGAGTAGATTCACACCTTGTGGCATGGATTGTGGACTATCTTACAGACAGACCTCAATATGTGCGTCTTGGGAACTGCAGGTCTGACATTGTGTGCAGCAGTACAGGGGCACTGTAGGGGACTGTACTTTCTCCGGTCCTGTTCAGTCTATATACATCAGACTTCCAATATGACTCGAGTCCTGCCACGTGCAAAAGTTCGCTGATGACACTGCTATTGTGGGCTGCATCAGGAGTGGGCAGGAGGAGGAGTACAGAAAGTTAATCAAAGACTTTGTTAAATGGTGCGACTCAAACCACTTACACCTTAACACCAGCAAGACCAAGGAGCTGGTGGTGGATTTTAGGAGGCCCAGGCCCCTCATGGACCCTGTGATCATCAGAGGTGACTGTGTGCAGAGGGTGCAGACCTATAAATATCTGGGAGTGCAGCTGGATGACAAATTGGACTGGACTGCCAATACTGATGCTCTATGTAAGAAAGCTCAGAGCAGACTATACTTTCTGAGAAGGTTGGCATCCTTCAACATCTGCAGTAAGATGCTGCAGATGTTCTACCAGACGGTTGTGGCGAGTGCCCTCTTCTATGCAGTGGTGTGCTGGGGTGGCAGCATAAAGATGAAAGACGCCTCACGCCTGGACAAACTTAAGAAGGCAGGCTCCATTGTAGGATTAAAGTTGGACAGTTTAACATCTGTGGCAGAGCGACGGGCACTAAGCAAACTCCTGTCAATCATGAAGAATCCACTGCATCCACTTAACAGGATCATCTCCAGGCAGAGGAGTAGCTTCAGTGACAGACTTTTGTCACTGTCCTGTTCCACTGACAGACTGAGGAGATCGTTCCTCCCCCACACTATGCGACTCTTCAATTCCACCCGGGGGAGTAAATGCGAACATTAATTTTATTTTAATTCTTTTCATTTTTATTACTATTTAATATTGTTTCTTTGTATCAGTATACTGCTGCTGGATTATGTGAATTTCCCCTTGGGATTAATAAAGTATCTATCTAATTTGATTTGATTTGATTTGTTGTTGACGGTTCCTTAACGTACATAATATAAAAATATAATAATTTTCTTGTGGTTTACACCTCAAATATCCATCCCCATATCCAAGTATACAAGAAAGTGTACGGGCGACTACTCCTGGTTTTTTAAAATAAAATGGCACTGATTGAGCAACTGACTAGGTCATCATACAAGATCAGCATATTGTTGCTGACCAATTACTTTTGCTTTAAAAACATTGTTTAACAATGAAGCGACACAAACAAAGGTAGGTAGGCTAAGAGAGCCTGCCAAGTGATGAAAAACTAAACATACTATGGGGTTTTATGTATTCTATATTTATTCATTTATCTTTTTTAGTTCATATTCTCAACTCAAAATACCTGATATTGTGAAAGTAATCCATTAGCACAATTATATTTTAAAATATTTGTCTTCCTCGTTTCATGTTTTTCTCTTTCTGTCAATATAGATAGTTGAAATATCATATTCTTTAAGTTCTTAACATCAACCTCATTGCATATAGGGGATTTTTCCTGCCTTACATCCAAACCTGCTGCAGTAGGCTCCAGGTTTCCTGCAATCCTGCTCTGGATAAACAGGTTTAGATAATGTATATATTGTTCTTACTCTCAGATGCTATCTCTGTCGTTTTATGCCTATCCGTACTCCTATTACCTGCTCTTGCTCTGCTCATTATCGGTTTACTGTCCTTTATTTTGGGCTATTCAAGTCTCACTGCCCCTAACCTTCTCACTACATGTTTGCTGTTCTTTGTTTCCCTCAATAATACTAGGTGGAGTCTGCACACTGATTCAAGTCTAAGAGCCCTGTTCTTCCTAAGCCCCAGTGATTTTCATGAGAAAATATTTTAAAACTTATAAAATTGTTCATATTCACAATTTGGTTTGGATTATGCTTGTTTTTATCAGACAAAATCAAAACCAGTTTGTACACCATGTAGTGCAGTAAGCTTCCACTAACATTAAACTCGTATCCAAATCTTATATGTACAGTTCTGTCTGATTGTGACACAAAACTAAACTCTGTAGGAGCTCCATGTCATAATTACTAAAACTAAAACTGAAACTAATAGATATAAAAATAAAATAGAAATGTCTTTGTGAAATAAAAACTAAAGTAAAACTAAAAATACACGATGAAGTAAAACTAAAACTAAACTGAATTTCCAAGTAAGGTCAGAAAAAAAATAGAAATAAAAACTAATATAAAAAGGCAAAACTATAATAACCTTGGTTTGGAGTGTACTTGTTCATAGGACACAAAGAGGTTGTCTATGTACAGATCTCTAAGTGATTTAATCCAATATGTTTTCCAGGTATTAAAAACAGCATATGTTTGAGAGGGTTGAAAAATGTGGTTCTCATGCAGAGGTGCCAGAGATAAAAGCTTCTGTATCTTAAAATACTTCCTACTTTGGTTCAGATTTAAAACACAAAGTCCCCAGACTTTATAATTTTATGAGAGATAACATTGGGAATGGATGCAAAAACATTTTGCATGAATTCCCTATCATTGACATTGGGTGCATAAATATTTATCAAAATCACTTTACAATTAAATTACCTATGAGAATCACATATCTCCCTTCTGGATCAGATAATACTACAAATGAGACTGTTCCATGTATAAAAATTTCCACAACTCTAGTTTTCTTTGTATAGCTGGGACATTTGGCCAGTCCAGTCTTTGTGCAGTCGAAACTGATCCTTGCTTAATAAGTGGGTCTCCTGTAAAAGTAATATTTTAGTGTTTAGACCTGTTAAGTGAGAGAATACTTTCTTTCTCTTTGATTCGTGATTCAGGCCTTTAGCATTCCAGCTCACAAAGTTAAATGTCCAGTTTTGGAGACATTGCTTCTGAACCTTTGTTGTCATTTTTTTTAGTCTTAAATGAAAATAAGACAGCTTTGAGCCTAATTTCCAACTTTCCCAGGAGTTATTGCCATGAAGACTATTTTTACGTTGGCACTTATAATTATAAGGATTAGAAGGATATATTAGAGATAGCTTGCTCTCTTTCTCACCCCCCCATTTTGCCTCCCCACGTGAGGCTGGACCACACTTCACAAAGTCCCTGTCCTCTGACATACCTAGAGATGGAGCAAGTCCAAAACAAAACAAGCCCCCCAGCAGCGGCATAAAAGGAATAAAATTGAGATGTCTACCCCTGTATTCAGATTCAGTGGGTTGGAAAATTGACGGATATTGCCAGTACAGTCCAATTACTATAAGCATAAAATCTAATCTTCAGCAATCTTGAGATTGTAAAATAGTAAACCCAGGGAATGGTGTTTAAAAGTGGCCCTGGATAAGCATAGTATGTCCTAATACAATAATAACAGTAAACCAAGGGTATGATATTGAACAATTTCCTTTAGAAGAGTAAAAAAAGAAGACAAAAAAATTAATTCCACACATACACGCAGATACACATATAATTGTAATTAAAGCATAAACAAAAAGTGGTCAAGGAGGGGAAAGGATGTATAATTACAGTACCAGTATCACTGCAACCAGATCAAACAGCCGGCAAGATCTTCTTTGCCATGACAGGATGTGACTCACGATTGTATTTCAAAAAAAAGTGTGTGGATCAGTTTTCTTAACTCTTTTTCTGCTTCTTGCATAGTGGTAAAGATGTAATGCTTGTCTTGAATATACACTCAGTTCAGTTTGGCAGACTACAAGAGGCTGTATCTGATCTCAGGTTTCCGTAAGCGCTGTTTAATGTTATGAAAAGCTGCACGTTTAGCAGTTGTTGAGGGTGAGAAATCCGGGAAAATACGAATGTGGTTATCTTCAAATGTAATGTCTTGTTTTTGTCTGAGAAGTGACATTACATGTAATTTCAATTGTAATTATTCAAAGCACATGATAAAACTCCTAGGTTTAGAGGTATTTAATCCCCATATGCAGTAACTGATACTATCTTGGTGTCTGATTTAAAGTCCTCTCCAATTATTTTAGAGAATAATTCAGCTACGAATTTCACTGGGTTTGGACTTTCACGATACTCTGGGAGACCTTCAGTTCTAATATTATTTCTTCTGCATCCGTCTTCCAGTGCAGCAAGACTGTCTCTGAGTTTTTTGCATTCAGAATTTGCTGCTGTCGCTTTTCCATCAGCGGTAGATGCCAGATGTTCGGCTGTTTCAATTTGAGTCGTGAATTTTTACTTAACTGATCCAACTTCCACCTGATTGCCAAATGCTCTCATTTTATTCTGAAACTTAGACACAATTTTCTGAATTTGTTTCTCAATTTTTTCTAGCATACCTTTTAAAGGCTGTCTCAAAGCGATTATAAACACTTTTAACCTGCTGCAGCTTCTCATTTTTCTTGAACATATCATTTATTTCTTTCTTTATATCTTTCTTGAGCTCCTTTATGTCTTGAGCAGTGGCCATGGTGGCCATTGCACTGATCATTTACCTTCAGTTCAGACAGATCGTTTCGGCCTTCGTGCTCCTCAGGTGAAATGACAAGCCCACAGAATAAAGGTAAAGCATTTGTTAATGATGCTGTAGTGAATCATAGGTGGCAAGTAACTAAGTAAAACAATTAAATTACTGTCCTTAAGTAAAATTTGCATGTAGGCTATCTGTATTTTTACTTGAGTATTTTATTTGTTTGAGGCTTTTTTACTTCAATGGAAAAAATGTGTACTCCCTGCAATAAAAAAAAAAAGTTACTATCTTGCCAACAAGTTTCTGTGTCTGGAAAAACAGGAAACTAGGTCAGATAATTTTATTAAGTTATTCACATATACAGTATATGCAAAATATATTTTCTCATTTTGCATCTTTAATTACTTTGTACACAAAACATTAAGCGCATGGGAGAGAAGCAAAAACAGCACAGGCAGCAACTGTGGTGATTTAAACAGTGAAGATATGGGAAAATAAATGTCAAACAATGCTGTGATTTATTAATGAGATTGAAGGTACAAGTAGGTCAGAAAATATGAAAAGTCCCGAAAACAGTCCAGAGCACAAAACCCACATGGCATCCTGGAAAAATATTGATTAAACTGCATCAACAAACAAGAAGGACCATAGACCAAGCTGGAAGGACACTTTTAGAGGCTGAGAAACGGCACCGGAGAGATGTCCGGGCCCTCTTGATCTCTGTCATACAATCTTTAGCTCAGAGAACCACTTGATCTCTGTCATACAATCTTTAGCTCAGAGAAATCTTGCATTAAGAGGTTCCACAAACATATTACACCAACAGAATAATGGAAATTTCTCAAAAGAGATGGAGCTTCTTACAAAATGTGTTCCTGTCTTGAAGGCAGCACATAGAGAGTGGCCAGTTCAGTCATTCCAGTTATCTTGGAAATGTTATCCAAAATTAACTGATTTCTTCTATCAGTGGGAAAATGTTGGACATGATGGTTACTGAAATTAAACAGTTTAAATATTATTCAGTCATTTTGGATTGTACTCCTGACATAAGCCACCAAGAGCAAATGTCAGTCATCATAAGGAGTGTAAAAATGGATGAAGCACCCCAAATCAAGGAACACTATTGGATTTCTTGAGGCTTACCATACAACAGGTTTTAGTTTGATTTTTGGACAGGCTTAGGGAACTGAATATTCCATTTGATGACTGGAGGAGACTAGCGTACAATAATGGTGCCAACAGGAAGGGGAAAAACAGAGGGATTAAAGCAAGGCTGCTTCAGAAAAATCCTCATGCACTTTATGTTCCCTGTAGGATACATTCATTAAACTTGTTGGTGACTGGTGCAGCAAAAGCATCAACAGATGCCATCAGCTGCTTTGGTAATGTACAGGAATTGTACACCCTTTTCTCAGCAGCCCCACAAAGATGGACAGTCCTAAAGGAACATGTGACTATTGCATTGAAGTCTTGGAGTGACACGTGGTGAGAGAGCTGTGTCAACACCAGAGGCTATGTGGTACCAAGCTTCTAACATAAGGGAGGCATTGTTGGAGGTCAGGGACAAAGTGACAAATCCTCTAACCAAGGTGAAGCACAAAGTTTGGCAGAAGAGGTTGGATCATATTGCATCCTGATTTGCACAGTGGTATGAATGACATTCAAACCCACATGAACTGTGTAAGCAAGCTCTGGCAGTCTCTCTCAAAATGACGTTTGATGTGGCAGTTGACCTCCACATGAATGCAAAAACACAAAGCATTAGTTTTGTAAGAAAAAGAACAAATAAAGTATAAAGCTTGCCTTTCTGTCTGTTTAGAAAGTGCAGTGGGAAGTATTTGATGAGAATATATATGGCATCCGAGGAGCGTCATAATGGGTTTCATGTGAAGGTGGAAAGACGGCTTGGACAATGCCACCCTGGCCAATCAATGGCAGTCTCCCACATGTGTGTGCTTCCCACGACCTCATAGCACTGGAAGGGCAAGAGACAGTGCGAAGTGCCTTATTTTTGGCCTGTAGCAACTTACAATATATAGGGATCCCATATCAACAGTTGTCTGGGCAGTAGCTCGAGGAAGAAAGAAGGCTTACTTCCATGCGCAAGTAGAAGGATGACATTCGGCAGCTTAATTGGTTGGCAAGATGGCGCTGAATATAAAAAGGAGTTTCCAGCCTCTAAAGGGGGTCTTCTGCTTAGACCTCGCTGAGAGTGGTACTTGATAAAGCGTCTTGAATTTACCAGGCACTGCGGCTTGTGCCTTGATTTTGGTAAATATGTTTTCCTACCTATATATATTTTGATAAATTTCTCCTGAATAGCTTTGGTGGAAATATTTATAGGGTTGTGATTAATGTTGCACTGTTTATTTTTGTATGTACACATTTTTCTGTTTCTGTATTTTGAATATTTTTCTGATTAGACCCTGTACTGTAAATGATTTGGTGGAACAGCTTCCTGACTTAGATTACCGTGGAGGAAGACAGCTTTTTTTTTTGTGTATAGGGGTCTCGCTAATTTTTGCTCATTTTTCTTTTCCATTTGGGACTTTCAGTCAATACTGTAAATAGTGTATATATTCATCATTTTTGGGCTGAGTTTCATAACTGTTTGTGTGTGTGCTCTTTGCAGTACTGGATTGTGTACATAGATATATATTCCACATGACATTATTTAATTATTTAACCCTAACCCTTGGGATTAATATGTGAATTTATCCTTGGGATTAATAAAATATCTGTTTGTTTTATTGTGCTTAATTACTTTTTCTTTTTTCTCCTTTTTTTTTTGTAATTATTTCATCTCTACCCTAAACGAGACTGTTTAATATCATACCCTTGGTTTATTGTTATTGCTATTACTGCATTAAGACTGGTTATGCTTATTCTGGACACATTTTTAACACCATCCCCCGGGTTTATTATCTGGGTGTATCATCTTAATGCACTAAAATTTCTGAAGACTATATATATATATATATTTTAAGTGCAAAATTCTTTTTTTTTTTTAAGACTATATTGGTAATAGATATCTCTATCTTTTAACCCTAAAACGCCGCTGCATGGGGGCTTGTTTTACTTTGGACGTGCTTTGTCTCTGGGTATGTCAGAGGACTGGGACTGTGTGAAGTGGGTTTTAGCCTCACTTGGGGAGGCAAAAAGAGAGGGTGGGGGGTTAAGAGGAGGAGAGAAAGAGAGCAGGCTTGATCTATACCTAATCTATCCTCTTAATCTTTATAACTACCAACGTAATAATAAGCTGCATGGCAAAAACTCTAGGGGAAACAGGAAATTAAGGCAGAAGCTGTCTCACTTCCAGTTAAGACTATAAAATTACATCGAAAACTCAGAATCAGTGTCTCCATGATGGGACAGTTACCTTTGTAAGCTGGAATGTTAAAGGCCTGAATTACGAATTAAAGAGAAAGAAAGTACTCTCTCATCTAACAGATCTAAATGCTAAAATAGTATTTTTACAGGAGACCCACTTACTAAGCAAGGATCAGTTCCGGCTGCAAAAAGACTGGACTGGCCAAATGTTCTATTCTAGTTTTACGAAGAAAACTAGAGGTGTGGGAATTCTCATACATAGAACAGTACCATTTGTAGCATCAGATGTAATATTGGATCCTTAAGGGAGATATGTAATGGTCATGGGAGACTTATATAACTGTTAAATGATTTTGGTAAATGTTTATGCACCTAATGTTGATAAGGAATTTATACAAAATTTATTTGCATCCATTCCCAATCTGAACACTCATAAAGTTATAATGGCTGGGGACTTTAATTGTGTTCTAAATTCACTTTTAGATAGATGCCGTTCCCCCTGTGGAGGAAGTCCTAACACCGCAAAAATAATTACAAACTTTATAACTGATCACAACTTATCAGACCCCTGGAGGTTTTTAAGCCCAATTCAAGAACATATTCTTTCTACTCACCAGTACATCATTGCTACTCAAGGATTGATTACTTCTTTATAGACAATAATTTCTTGCCTATGATTAAATCTTGCAAAAACGATGCTATTGTTATTTCTGACCATGCACCTATGATCTTGGAGCTAAAATTACTAAGTCCCATACACTCACCCCACAGATTGCGCTTCAACCCGCTTCTATTAGCTGACGAGAATTGTACGGATTTTATATCCAAACAAATCAAATTTTTTCTAGAGACAAATACATCACCCGAGATCTCTGCAGGAATACTCTGGGAAACTCTTAAGGCCTTCTTATGAGGACAGATTATCTCATCTCTTTCCCACAGAAATAAATCCGAAGCCAAGAGAGTAGCAGAGATAAAAAGCGAAATTACTAAAATAGATGAAGAACATGCCAGACTACCAAGCGAGACTCTACATAGGAGGAGGCAGGCTCTACATTCGGATTTAAACCTCTTGACAACTAAAGAAACTGAACAACTAATCTACAAATCCAGACATCATTATTATGAACATGGAGAGAAAGCTAATAAGCTTTTAGCTCAACAAATTCACAAGCAAGAAGTGCGCAACGCAATCTCGGTAATCACCAACACAAACGGAGATAAAATCGTCGAACACAAAAATATAATGCACACTTTCAGAGACTACTATAAATCCCTATATTCTACTGAGTTTAAAGAAGACAATACACAATCTAATGCATTTCTGGATACATTACAGATACCACAAATAGACGCTTTTAGTGCGGAGGAACTTGATAAACCTCTGGCATTATCAGAATTACTAAATGCTATAAAGTCACTCCAAGGCGGGAAAGCAGCAGGCCCTGATGGCTACCCTGATGAATTTTACAAGAATTCTCTGCTCAGCTAGCTCCCCTCCTATTAGCAACATTTACAGAAGCCAGAGATAACTAATCTCTTCCTCAAAACTTTTGCCAAGCACTAATCACTGTTTTTTCAAAACATATGACTAAAATCATAGCTAGAAGGATGGAGAAAGTGCTCCCCTCTGTAATATCACAAGACCAAATTGAATTTATTAGGGGCCGACACTTATCTTCAAATCTTTGACACCTGTCAATTAAACAAGACTTGCATAGATGGTCAACCCTTCATCTCACACTAGCTGGAAGAATTAACCCTAAGCTTCTTTTTTTATTTCAAAACATTCCAATATACATTAATAAATCATTCTTTAGGCAATTAGATTCAACATTAACCTCAATTATTTGGAATTCAAAACATCCACGCATCAAAAGAGCGACCCTACAAAGACAAAAGGCAGAAGGCAGCATGGCTCTACCTAACTTCCAGTTTTATTACTGGGTAGCAAATATACAGGCGATAAGAACCTGGACACAAATAGAAGAACATACACAGGCTTGGACCGCAATAGAAGTAAAATCCTGCAGTACTTCTTTGTATTCCTTGCTCTGTGCTCCAATAAACACACGTTATCGGCAATATACAAATAACCCAATTGTGCTCCACTCACTTAGAATCTGGAGCCAATGTAGAAAGCATTAAGACGGAGAAGCTTCTATCTATGGCACCTCTGCAAGAGAACCACCTCTTTCAACCTTCACAAACATATGCAGTGTTTAATATCTGGAAAAAATTTGGAATTAACTTGCTTAGAGATCTTTATATAGACTACGTCTTTGCATCCTATGAACAATTACATTCCAAATTTAACATTCCAGCTACACATATCTTTCACTATCTTCAAATCAGGAACTTTGTTAAACAGAACCTTCCAGATTTTCCTCATCTTGCACCCTCGTCCATGCTGGAAAAAATATTGCTCAATCTCAAGGACTTAGACTCCATCTCTATAATATATAAAATCATTTTACAATCCCTCCCTTTCAAAAATCCAAGAGGACACTGGGAAAAAGATCTCTCAATTAATATATCAGAAAAGGTGTGGAAAGTAGCAATGCAGAGAATTCACTCGAGCTCCATATGCGCAAAGCATACAATTATACAACTTAAAATTATATATCGAGCACATCTGTCTCGACTAAAACTCTCCAAAATGTTTCCAGGGCATGATCCAACCTGCAAACGTTGCAACCAAGTCCCAGCCTCACTGGGTCACATGTTCTGGGCCTGCACCAAATTAACATTATTCTGCACACAAATTTTTAATTACCTCTCAGACAGCCTTGGACTCACAATCCCTCCTAACCCATTAACGGCTGTGTTTGGGGTTCTTCCAGAGAGGCTTAAAGTGGAGAAAGACAAACAAATTGTGATTGCATTCACTACTCTTTTGGCACGCAGACTTATTCTGATAAACTGGAAAACCCAAACTCTCCTCTTTTAAGTCAGTGGGAAACCTATGTGTTATATTATTTGAAATTGGAAAAAATCAAATACTCAGAGGATCCGTGCAGACTTTTTTCAAAACATGGCAGGATCTGATCAGTAATATTTTAAAATAAGTTAATGAAGCACAGATAATTTATTAATTTAGGTATGTTTACAAGCCTTAAATTTTACGCAGTTTGGCTTGCTCTCTCTCTCAGGGGTGGGGATCGATCTGTTCTTAACTAAATTTTTCTTTTTGTAAAAACTTGATTGCTTTTTATGGATTGCAATAAAATTAATAAAAAATAAATAATAAAAAAATAAAGTATCTATCTATCTTAATTATTGTTGTTTCAGTGCATCTGTAAATAAAACTCATTTTATTTTGCAAAAAACCCAACACTTTTGTGTCCCTGTCTCCCATTCTTACACCAGCTTCCTGGTCACGGTCTGTCCTGTATACTGGACACCTAGAGTATAGACTGGTGCCCCCATTTCCCACTACACAGGGTGTCACATTGCTGCTCAACTTCAAAAAACTAGATGGTGGGGAATTGTGCAATCAGTGTGACAAGCACTGCAAATTAAGTATTAATGATAAATATGCCAATGATGGAAAAAGCTGGCTCTGGAAATTAGCAATTTGCCAACAAGCCTGCCTTCTGATGACATGACTGCAGCTGACCTTCTCTCCTTCATCCACAAAAAACACCTGAAGGAACTATATCCCAATCTGTTGCCCTGTGAATAACCTGCAGTTTTCCTGTGACTGTGGCATCAGTAGAGAGGAGCTTATCAAAACTGAAACTCCATCAATGGGACAGGATTGCTTCATTTGTCTTGCAATAATCAGAATTAATCATGGCCTTGGCAAACAGCTGTCATAAACAGATGGAAACCGAAGTTTTGAGGATGATAAAGACTGTGATCCACAGTCAACATTAGTTTTACTCTTTTTGTGATTTTGCTTTTATTATTTGCACTTTGGAATAGATGCGTGATTATTGTATTTTTATACTAGGTAATAAGCTATTTTGTTTTCATCTCATGTTGTCACTTGCAGGATGCTGGTTGAAGTTTTATTCTATGTAATTAATTTATTTTTTGTTCTTGTGGACAATGGCCTAGTTATTTTTTTTAGGTGGGAGGGGTGAGAAATTTAATGTTATGTTTTGTGTTGAAGAACTTTATTTCCTAAATTTAAAATAAATATTTTTGGGGAAAATGCTCCATCTGTTGAATTTATGGATATAGAGGAGCCTCTTTTTTATCTTTTATTGTCATTTTCTGTAGGTTCAAATTGTTTGGTTCAACTTGAGATCATTAATTTAAAATTTAGATTTGCAAATCTAGAATGTTTTCCTCTTGACGTGTAACAGTTTGATGCATAGATATGGATCTTCTTATAAGGCTTGAACTCCCCCATCATAGTTTTACAAAATGGAGTCTCCCAAACAGAATCTTGCATAGGGCCCCAAAAAAGCTAGAAAAGGTCCTGACTATTGTAGTAGTGATGGCCAGACAAAGCCCTGTGAAGCTTCAGAAGATTTGTCCTGATTGTTTCAAAACTTTGAAAACAGTGGCATCTGGTGGTTTACAGAAATCATTGTAGTCATGAGTTTGAGGCAACCAGCAGACTATGCGAACATTACTTGCCCTTGATTGCATAGTTTCAGTCAGGTAGGTGCACTAAAAGCCTAAGAACATGTTTTGTGTTAATTTTGATCTAATGATAATCAGTTTGTGAATTCTGACCACAGATTTGTTGTTGCTGCTCTTAGGATCCAGTTTAAGTCCAGTAGGTTACCACCTACTAGAAAAATAAGCCTGGACTTGGCCAGACTCCAAGACCAGGTTGTTTCTAATGAGTTTGCACGCAGTTTGTGTGAGGAACTTGCAGATTTGACTGCCTAAAGTGATGTGGGAGACTTTCCGTGACAAGACCCTGAAGGTTGCTGAGGGTTGTGTTTGTGTTACTCGTTTTCCCAGAATGTTTCATTTCACAGGGCACCACAGATATCATCGAGAGGAGTTGCAGCACAATGGCAACTGTGGCCTTTACCGGGAACTGAGAAGGATGGCAGTGAGGGCTCTGAGGGCAGATAAAGAGGCGTTTGTTAAAGGAATCTGTGAGCAAGTGACACACCATCTGTGGTCTAGTGACCCATGTCCTGCTTACAGAGGAATCGAAGCATTACGCACATCTGAATCTGTTCCTCTGAGAATTGCAGTCAGGGTGGCTGATAGAATGGTATTTACGGATGACAAGTGCTTCCTGTCTTGCTATATGGTTGCGAGACATGGACGCTATCCAGTGACCTGAGATGAAGACTGGAGTCCTTTGGTACTGTGTCTCTCCGGAAAATTCTTGGGTACCATTGGTTTGACTTTGTGTTGAATGAGCACTTGCTCATGGAGTCCCGAATGAGGCACATTACCTGCACTGTGAGGGAGCGTCAGTTACGGTACTGTGGTCATGTGGCGAGTTTCCCCGAGGGTGATCCGGCTCATAAGATCCTCATTGTTGGGGACCCAAGTGGCGGACCAGGCCAAGAGGTCACCCACGAAACACCTGGCTGCAGCAGATAGAGGGTTATTTCCGGATAGTGGGACTGGACCGCGTGTCTTCCTGGGGGGTTGCAAACCGGGATACCAAGTTATTTCATTGTGTATTGGGTGTGGCAATACACTGTACCAGTTCATGCTCCCCAACTTGACTTGATAATCATTGTAATACTGCAATACTTGTGCGTGTTAGTTTGAGCAACACTTTTCTACAATAAAATAATGTTTGTGTTGTCCTAAACATGTAATTTGCTCCCATTATGAATATTATAAAGGCAGAAAATTATATGCCAGTACTTACTTACCTGTGTTGTGTAAAAATGGGTTCTTGCGCTTCATGTTGTTCTGTTAGGTAGCTGCAATACATTATATGCCACCATTGATTCACTGTTTTGTGACATCTTTTTCAAGTCAGAGGATTTTTGCTGTTAAACAATGTGAAAGATTCATAGTTTTTCATCAGTGTTTGGAGAATGCACTAAGGTTCAAAGAGAATCATAACAGGTTTATGGAATGTGCTTTGTGGAACTGAGCAAAAATGAGGAGGTTTAGAGAATGTGCATACAGGAGGCCAGAGTGTTAATGACACTTTAGAATTTTTGGTATGGAGGAATACTATGGCATGGTATTTACTATATTGTCAGATAACAAGTTCCACATTTCTGGACTTCATATTTATATAAGTATCATTTCTATATAAAATACAACTTGAAGTTTCACATCCCTTTTCATAGCATGTGGTGCAAAACATCAAAGCAGTCAGAATGCTCCTGGTGCTTTAGTGATGTTGGAAGCTTTGCCGTTACCTCAAAACCTATATATTCGTTATCCTTTTTTGCAGAATGTTGGGTCCATTGCCCACTTAGAAATGACAGCAAGAAATTCACCAGTTTCTGCTTAATGAAATAATGTGTGTGCAATGTTTTTAATGTAGATTGCGTAGATAGTTAAGACCCATTTTCTGGAACCCAAAAAAAAAACTTCTTTTTATATTCATCCATTTTATTAACCTGTTTGTCCAGGGCAGGGTTCAGGAGTGTTTCTAAGATTTGATGGTATAAGGATCTTAGCCCCCATTATAGGTGTCTTGCACTCTCATTTCCCTTCAAAACATATCTTAATCGGTGCTTGAATTGGAACCAAATTACTGTTGAGATTCAAGCACTTTGATATACAAATATAACTGGTTCAACAGTGGCTAAAATAAATGTACTGTTCTGGAGAGATTTGTGTGCTGTTCTGAAGAGCAGGGTGTCGGGGTGGGGGTTCAGCACAATTTATAACAGGCTTAAGCCTCTGAAGCCCCTCCCTTCTGACACCACTAGCAAGTCTGGGCACAAAGAAGCTGGAGTCTAGAACTGCTAAAGTAATGTCCTTGTGTTTGATTTTAGGGATGAAGTTCTTGGCCATTGTATAACTATGAATAGTGAGTTGGTGTTGTACATATATAAGTACACCTAGAATGACTCTTGCTCACCCCAACCTAGTCTTCAAAGGTGCTCACCATTTGAATAGTGGTGTTTTTTCTAAAATGTTCAAGCAGTGTCTGAATAAAATTTACATGTAGGTTAGATGAAATTTCTTTTTATCCATGCAGTACTCTAGAGGTTCCCAAGTTCGGTACAGGGGGACTCACTTCATTGTGTTTTTTTATTGCAACCAGTTTCACAAAATACATAACTCTTACCTTTAAATTCACCTTATTTTTTAGTTATCTACAAATAATTCTCAGATTCATGCATTTGTAAACCTCTAAGTAATTCAGTTCCATTCATATTAACATTTTTTAGCTAGGGTAGAAGACAGATACAAATACTCTAATTTAAAACATGTAAGCAACCCTGATGGTGTTCAATAATATTTTAAACATTGCATTTAGAAGGGCACTGTTTTTTGGCAGATAACCAAATAAAGTACATATTGTTGTAAATGATGAAAACCATAAACAGTCATTGGTGTAGCAAAACTAGAAATGCATTGTCACCTTAATTATGCCATAAATCAAGTTTCAGAAAAAAAAGTTTATTATAATCAATTTCAAACATAAATGTACTTTAATATTGAGTAATATAACCCAAAAAGTGTGAAAAAGTCCATGTGACCATTACATTGTAATATGTTGATATTTATGTCTGTTGTATTAGAAAACACTATAACATTACAAATATGCTCATTTGAAAAACAAAATGTGCTTTACAGTTATTGCTGTATTTTCACTGAAAATCAAGGACACTAAAAGCATAACTTTGGAAAGTACACACAAACAATGTCTTGTTTTGCATTGCTGGACTCTATTATTTGTTAAATGCTAGAAACAAAATGTGTAGTACAGAGAATAAGCATGATCATCCCTAACCACTTATCTTCATTGTTTGCCATTTTCTGCTAAACTGATTTTAATTTAGTATAACTTCAGCACTTTCCCATTAATAAATAAATAACAAATAATAAATAAATAAGTGTGCAACAATATGACATGGACTGAGTATTAACCTACGCATGTCTAATTGTTGGTGTTTCATAATCATCTGTTGTTGTCTAAATCGAGTGAAGTTATATTTCCACAGTAATATTACAAAACTTCAACACAGAAGTAAACCATGCATTTCCACTGCCTTTCCACCCCATACAAAAATATTCAATCCTTCCTTGTTACCATTAACTCCTGCAACCCAGCACACTCTTTGTTAAAGAGACAATACCCCATTAAAATTAATTATTACCTGTACTTATAATAACATATAAACTGATCTAGATTTACAAAATAGAAACAATTACCATAACACAATAACAAAACAATTATTAGAAAATTAACAAATATGCTTCATTCTGCTTCTTTGAGAAGACAAACATTGCAGATTAGTGTGTCAAATTATTATTATTATTGACACAAAATTTCTGAAGAAATCCATGTTCATCTTTCACTGTTTAGAGGAGCTTTCCCATCACCCACCTGTTTCTTGGTGCTGATTCATCCACAATCAATACAATTTCACCAGGATTATAATTTTGTGATCTGTTCAGACTACTTCTGATATCTTTGCATTTCTGGTAAGTACTTCATGTTCCATTGTTTCCAGAAATGATCTGCCATGTATTGTACCTGTTTCCATCTTCTACATGAGTAGAGGTCCTCCTTTTGAAAAAGACCTTGAGGCATAGGTGTTTCTGTTTTCATCAACAATCAATTGGATCATTGGATGGCGCAGTTATATTTCAACTGTTTAGTACAGCTTCAGCTTTTCAAAAGAATGTCTGAAGACCTTCCTGATCCATAAACTAAACTTTCAAGGTGGCATTGAGAATTGTTTAAATGGAATGAAACAATCCAACATCCATACTTCTCTATGATGACAGCCAGAAGGTGGATTGAATATCCATTTTATGCCATGTTCAAACAAAGTATTTTCTATTTTATTGGTATTCCTGTCTTGGTTAGCCTTTTTTTTAGCTTTCGTTCTGCTCCAACAAAATTGGTTCAATTTTCAGAGTGCATCTACAACACCTGCACTCATCTGACAATAAAGAGTCGAAGGGCATTAATAAAACTAATTTTGATCTTGCAAAATAAATGTACCATCTCTTCAAATTAACAGTGAAATGTTAATGCAAAACTTGGTTCACAGTGGCTATGTTTGATAAGTTACTACTATGCCATACATGTAAGTGTAAAATAATATGTGCCAGGTTTGATGATATGCTTTACCAGATAGTTATAATACTTCTGAGAAGTGACACATTATGGCAGGTGATCCAGCAACCATGTAAAGAAATGGCTGATTTCCTTCAAAAGTTTTGCAATGACTTTTTTGTGAAAAAAAGTACAACATTTGTGGGAAATTTGCCCTTAACAAGTTTAAAGATGAATCCCTGTATTCTTCGTGAATACATTTTTTTTTTTTATAATTAACAGCAGTAGTTACCTGTGCTAATCCCCTTCATAATTTTCAGTCATGTCACCTCTTAATGTCTTTCTCTTTAAATTGAAAAGATTTGGCTCCTTCATTCTCATCTTATAGCTCATACTTCTCAGTCTCAGAATCAGACTAGTCATTCTTCTTTGGTGTTTGTCTAGTGCTGCTATATATTGTTTGTAATATGATGACAAAACACTGTACACATCATTTCCAGGTGAAACCTTACTATAGAGTTACAGTACATAGCTTAAGCATAACTTCCCTTGTCCTATATTCTACATACTGTGCTATATAACCTCTAACACTGTATTAGCCTTCTTTATTAGTTCTATACACTGTTAGTTATAGATAATGACAAGTCCACTATAACTCCTAGGTCTATCTCATAACATAAACTTTAATGTTTAAAATCTCTCATTTTGTATTTGAATTTAACAGTTTTGCTGTCTACAATGCTATTCCTTAAACCTACTTGCTTTAAATTTTATTTGCCTCAAATCTGCCCATGCTATCTATGCCCTTCTTTAATCATTCAGCTAATTCTACATTATCTTCTGCTTATTTTAGTATCATCTATAAACTTGACCAGCTTGTTGTTTACATCCTTATATTTACGTATAATAAAAAGAACAGCAACCCCAGAAATCATCCATGAGGGACACCACTTATAACACTACCTAATTCAGAAAAAGTACCTCTCACAATAAACCTTTGTTCCCTGTGCTTGACCCAATCTTGTACTCCCCTTCGCCCAATCTTGTACTGTCCTGCACACAGCACCCAGAATGCCTACATCTTTTAGTATGCACATACATGTAATATGCTTATATACAGTATGTATTCACTTAAGCACTCCAGGATGTTTGTTTGATTTCAGCTGATTTGATCTAAGCAGTACTTCTCCCTCTAAAATTTCCAAATCATTAAGTACCTCCTTGATAGACCCTGTTACTACTGGAAGGTTATCAGTTTCTTCCCAAATTCAGAGCATTTGCCATTTCTCTGTATGCATATTTTAATTAAATCCCACTTTTGCTATTGCTTTACTTCCTGCTTGACTGTTCTTTTATTACCAAAATATTGAAAATTTCTTTGGGCCTTTTTTTGCCTTTTCTTGTATTTCTCCCCAACTGCGTATTAGCTTCACTAATATATTTAACTATTGCTCTCATGTGCCCTACAGTTAGAACTGGCCTTGTTAGTCTTATACTCCTCATAAAGCTGTTTTTTTTTATTTGAGTCTATTTTACCTTCTTATTTATCCACTGTAGAGTTGCCTTCAGTTTCCTACTGCTTCTAAATTTTGAGATATTTCTTCAACTGCCTCTTAAAATCATATCCTAATTTAATTTTACTGTACTATAATTACACTTAATAGTTTTAGTTTTTGAATATGTGCTTTGCCAAAACACTGTACATTATACTGTATTATGCTCTCAAAATATCCTAATGGTTCTATCACATCTACATTCTGAATCCTACCCTGATTATTTCAGAATACTAAGTCTAAACAGGCCTCGTCCTTTGTTGGTGCTTTAACATCCATTCATCCATCCATTATCCAACCTGCTATATCCTAACTACAGGGTCACGGGGGTCTGCTGGAGCCAATTCCATCCAACACAGGGAGCAAGGCAGGAAACAAACCCTGGGAAGGGCGCCAGCACACCGCAGGTGCTTTAACATACGGTGTTAAAAAAAAACAGTAATTGATTTACACCTAAGAACTTATGTTCTTTTGCTTTGGTATTTGTTAGGTTAGCCCAGTTAACATTTGGATGATTTAAGTCCTTTATGACTAAAATGTTCCCCTCTGAACTGCACTTTTGTTATTAAATGTTATTGAAAAGAGGTTTATTATAATTATGGCCTCAATCACTAATGGTGTCTAGTCAAATCCAAACATTCTGTCATGGCTCAAAAATCTATTTTAAATCTTGTTTTATATAAATGGTAATTCCCCACACCTTTTTTGGTTCTGCCTACTTTTCCTAAATAATGTGTACCTGTTTATGTCATATTTAGCCCAATTTCGGTTATTGCTATGATATCATGATTTTGTGAAGCTAAATATTCCTAGCATTAAGGCAAGCAATTTTTAATGCACTATTTCACATATTTTGTCTTTTTAACAGTATAGTAGATCTTTAAAAGTTACCTTGTATATTTGTATTTATACTACTACCTGTCTCTTTATATAAAGTACTAAACCCTTCCAGTCCTTAACTCCTGCCCTGTTTCCCTAGTTTAAACAATCCTTAATTAAACTACTCGGATATCCCCCAAACTAATATATTGGTGCCTCTTTGGTTTAAATGTAGCCTTTCATAGAGGAACATGAACTATATTCTACAGAAGAAGCTCCAATGACCCATAAACCTATGCCCCTCTATTCTAAACCATTGTTTTAACCACACATTGAAACTTCTGTCAGTTTAATGCCACAGTTTACCTCAGCACCTAACTCTTTAAATCTTGATTACAGAACTGACAGCCTGCTTTTACTTATGATATTTACTTCAATATGGACAATGACAACTGGATATACACCCACTCTATTGAAGCATCATACAAGAGTCTCTGCTACTGAAACAAACCTGTATCTCAATTTCCATAATGACTGAGTGACCCACTACCACTACTTCTCTGTTTCTGGTGACTGGTTTTGAGGTTACCCATTAGGGATTTTCATCCCTACTTATCATCCCAAGGCTAACACAGTCATCTCTTATGTTTTGGCATGGAACTCACCCCTGAGATTTGTGTTTTGCATCTTTTGTACTTTATCGTTGCATTTTATGTTTTACTTTGAATTTTGTTATTTACTTTCCTTATTGGTTGATGGTTTTTGAATTACCCTTTGTTAATCTCTTCTGTTAGTGTAATTATTTCCTCCCAATATCATTAATTGTGTAAATTATTTTTAACTAATGGTTATAGATTGAATACAACACCTAAAACATGTCCCCTAATTAGTAATCTTTGCAGCATCTGAGTCACTATAAAAAGGATGGGACTCTTTGTATGTTTTGTAATCTATTGACCACTTGATTTTTTCTTTTTGACAAATTTCCTTTACTAATATTTTGTGGCCAGTTTTTTGACATTTTTTCACTCAACTAGGGCAAAATTCATAACAGCTATCATGCATCTCTGCAAGGTCCTGAAAACAGTTGGGTGCGTCCAGCTCTGGGATTGGTGTGCCAGTGTGCACCTGTAGACTTGAGTTTATATTCTACCATCACCCACCTGTTTTTACCTCTCTTTTCTGAAGTCCCCCATTGTGCACACTATCTCTCTAAATAACACTTGAGCAAGCATAGCCAATTCCTGATTACAATGTAGGTCTGCCACCTCCTCCTGCTGTATAGCTGGCATCTCTCTCAAATGTAAGTATGCTGGAAGCAAACAGTAAAAGTCACCTGTAAATGAAATGAAAAAAGGACAAATGTTTGACTGATTAGAATTCTAGTCAAATGACCGAATAGGCTACATACTTCCTGTATATGCATGCTTTTTCTCTGGTTACTTTGTCTTTCTTATAAATGGAAGCAATCACTCAATTAGTGAGACCCTCTAATGCCAGCCTCCATTAAAAAAGCAACCCTTGTCCACACAGTATGATTGCTGGTTTCTATTTTTGTCTACTATTTTTCACACAAATTCTGTTATTCTTTTATTTTTCTGACATAATTTGAACACCATTTTTATTTACCAATATTTTCACAACCCCTGATAGTACTCTGTATCCAGACTTTTTGGATTACTCTAAAACAACTTTTTGTTTAGAATTACTTTTGGTTAGGGCTCTTGTTTAATTAGTTTTGGTACTTGACTTCTGCTGTAGATTTTTTTAACCTCATTATCCTTTGATTTATTCAGATGACAAATTATTAGTCTATTTTAATAATGTTTTGCCTGCCTTTTGAACTCCAATTTTGCCTGCTAACTGGCCTCAGTCTTTTTTTACTCTGTTTCCAAGTTTTAACATTTCTCATCTGCCAAGGTGTACATAACCTTAATAAACAGATAAATATACATTTATTTATTCTGATATTTAAGAAACCTATGTTGAGATACAGGACAAGTGCAAAACATTAACCAAAGGTTAATGAAAGTATCAAAAATAGGCAAAGGACTTAAAATAATATGCCAGGTAGAGTCAGGTAGACGTACATAAAAGGAAGAGTAAGGAACAGAACTTAAGCCAACTTTCTGACAAATGTTTCTCCCTTTTCCTCTGCTGTGTTCTTGCCAGAGGCAGCTTTAAACTTTTGTGCCAAGACATAAGAGCAGTTGGGAATCAGAGGGACCTGTTTTGGCTACAGAGGGCTAGGCTAGAGTTCACTTATGTGATCCCAATGCCTTTGCCCTTAAAGCCACCTAGATACACCAAGTTGCATTGACTCATTGTCTTCATTATACTCACATTTGGTATCTCCCTGAAAAAAGATCTCTGCCAAGACCTTCTTGTCCAGAAGATGTGTGCTGGCCTCCTGTATATCTTTGAAGAGGATTCACCGTGTTTAACATTTTTGCAACTCAAGATTGGTCACATTCTGTAACCTTCTACTTTAAGCCTTGATGTAAATATTTCTAAACTTGTCATGAGCAAGCTTTGATACTATATACTTTTATTGATCAAGTTATTTACTGTTCTTCTTAAAATACATCATTTAAGCTTTAAACAAATTCACCTTTTACCGGTGGATATGATTTGTTATCAAAGACACCATTGTGCTGGAGTGGTATATTTTCTGTCATCTGAAGAGTGAAGCAGTTAGTCTAGTCTAGTATCACACACTCTAAATTCGTCATTGAATCATGATTTATATAATCTGTCCAAACAAATTATTTGGCTAGTGTTTTTTTGGCTGGCCTATTAACTGGAACAGTATTATATGCTAGTTACATCATGCAGTGTGAACAATTGCATGAAACACATGATCTGTATCAGTCATTTGTGAGAAATATAAAGTATCCAGCCATGTAATATGAAAAATAGATACATTTATTGAAGATAATACTCAGTTACAAGAAACATTGTACATGCAAGAATGACACCTCAGTCCCCTTCAAAGTAGACACCTTGGGAGCTCACACAGTTCTCCCAGTGTCTCTACTGTTCAAAACACTTTGCAAAATCCTTTATTGGAATCGCAATCAGGTACCTAGTCATATTTTCCTGAATCTCATCAGCTATCTGAAATCTCTTCCCTTTCAAAGATGATTTTATTTCGGGAAAAGCCAGAAGTCACAGGATGCCAAATCTGGGCTGTAGGGGGGCTGAGTCATCTGGGTGATTTGATATTTCACATAACTGGAAGGTCATTCTGCTTACAGTGCTGACTGAAAACCACAACTGTGACAAAATAATCACAACAAAACTAAACCTAATCACAATACAAGTAATAATTTTATACTTAACTTGTATAAAAGAATCATTTAGCACAGTTTGGAGGAGGCCCCATTGAAAATGGATAGGTCAGTGTTGCTGTAGCTGTTTAGAATTTGTGCTATGTCTCTGTCCCTCTGTTTCTCTCTCAGCTGAGGTACTCTTGGTGTCCTGGCATTTGACTTTCTGATGCAAGGGTATGCTAACAGTTTTTTTTTTACTAACGTATTACTGTTTTAATAAAGTATACCAGTCAGTGTTAAACTATATAAACTCTTCCACAGTAGAGATTTATGAGAAGTAAAATCTCAGCATCTCCCCTGGCACACCTCAAGAATGCTTTCCCACAGACTCATACAGTGTAATAGTGAACATGAAAGAAAGTATGTCTAATAAAAAAGAAAGTATAAGCAATGTAGCCTAATGAAGCTCCTTTATAATGAGGTTAGCTTCAAACACTCTATGGTGCATTCACAAATGTAATTTCCTTACACAGAATAGTTCTTGGCTGTCATTGATTTTGTTTGTAACATAAAGTTATTATCTGTGATTTCTTAGGTATTTTACATGTACTGTAATTGCATTAATTTTTTTTTTACAAAGTAATTAATATAATTTGCCTAGTATGTTGCAAAAATGTAAACGAATGTCTTTATATAGTAAAGTGTAGGTTATAAAGAAATGTTTCCCAACATGCTGGTTAAACTGACCACCACAGCCTTGTTATTCTGGCCCCGTAATCATCCCTTCTCCCTTATTGGTTAAATTTCTCTGTCATCCTTTCACCACCTTATAGTTAATGAGTTATAGGTATATTGGTGTAAAAATGGTTGCCATTGCTTCTTACAGATGGATGCAATACAATTAGTGGTGTTTGTAGTGCGAAGCACCTTGATTATGGTTAGAAAAGCCCTATATTGGTCTCGTCCGATGCGAGAGATGGACGTCTGAAGTGGAGCTCCGCTAGCAGTGGTGCTATTTTTCATATTATTTGCTTATTATTCTGAGATATCCTGTATTTATTCAACCCGAGAGGGACCGCTACAGTATATGTAAACACATATAAACATGGCCAACAAGAAGGGGGGTCCGAAAGAATCGAAGACGAAAGCTACATCCAAGCTGCGATCAGCAAGCCCTAGTTCGAGATACGGCCTCTCAGAGACAGACCTGGATCAGATGGGCGAAAGTACAGACTCCTCGGGACCACGGTCCGCTACATCGTCGCCGGCTGAGAGCGAAAAGGGGAGCGAAGGTGCGATCGTGAGTGCAGATGTGGATAGCTCGCCGATTGGAGAGGATTACCTGAAACTGGAAAAGGCCGGGAGGTCCGCGGCTTCAGCTACGCAATTACGCGGGACTGGAGCAGCGGGAACACCGGCTTCAGCAGAGTCTGCTGCTTCATCTACGGCACAAGAAGGCACATTTCAGCTATCTGAACTGAAAGTGTTGCTCGCTGAGCTCAGGCAAGATATAAAGAAAAGCGAGAAGGCTAATGAGAAAGCAACGGCAAAGGCACTTGAGAGACTGAAACAGGAATTAAAACAGGAAATCCAACAGGCAAATGAAAGGCTGCGCCAAGAGGTACAACTTGAACTTCGACAGGTGCTGGGTAAAATTGAAGAGCGCATTGAGAAAAACTCAGTTAAACTGAGCACGCTTGCTGATCGATTGGAGCATCTTAGTGAGACATTCACGAATCGGATCGAAATAGCCGAACATCTAGCTGCCAGTGCCGAGGAAAGAGCAGTAAATGTCAGTTCGGAATGTAAAAACTCGGAGAAAAACTTGGAGACAGACTGGCTGCTTTAGAAGATGGGAATAGAAGGTATAATGTCAGAATTGAAGGCTGCCGGAGAATCGAGAAAGTTTAAACCCGTGAAATTCGCAACTGAACTTTTTCTAAAATAATCGGGGCGACTTTAAAGCAGAATCTGAGATAGCAGCGGCTTACAGACGCTGATCAAACACCGTCAGACCCCGACCAAGATCTTTTATAGTTCGTTTTGAACGATTATCATTTAAGTTAGAGGTGATGGAACTCCTCAGGAAAAAAAAGGAAGATATTATATATGAAGATTGCCACATTCGCGTCTTCCCTGACTTCTCTCCAGCAACAGCTATCAAACGCGCCGCCTTCTATAATATTAAACAGCGCTACGGCAAGCCAATGTCAAATACGGCCTCCTGTATCCGCAAAACTGAAAGTGGAATGGCAGGGTCATTTCTATGTTTTCGCTAGCAAGGAGGAGGCAGAAAATGAGTTAAGAAAGCTGATCCGGGACTATTCTGATACATAATTGTGAGTCATGGCGGTAAATGATAAAGCTAGGATTAATAATCTACTGTCTGATCTATTTGTTTTAAAATACGGGTTTTTATCAGCATATATTCTCATATTCTTATATTATTATTACTTACTTATTACTTATCATTACTTAGTATTACTAGGGCTAAATGTTTATGTTTTATTGTGCTTAATTACGTTTTCCTCCTCTTTTTTTTCTTTTCTAATTATTTCATGTGTACCCTAAATGAGACTGTTCAATATCATACCCTTGGTTTGCTGTTATTGCTATTACTGCATTAAGACTTGTTATGCTTGTTTTGGACACATCTTTAACACCATCACCTGGGTTTATTATCTGGGGATATCATCTTAATGCACTAAAATTGATGAAGATTATATGTATATGTATGTATGTATATATATATATATATATGTATGTATATGTGTATATATATATATATATATATATATTAAGTGCAAAATTCTTTTCTTTTTTTTTTCTTTTCCTCTTTTAAAGACTATATTGGTAACAGATATCTCTATCTTTTAACCTTAAAGCGCCACTGCATGGGGGCTTGATGTGCTTTGGACGTGCTCTGTCTCTGGGTATGTCAGAGGACTGGGACTGCATGAAGTGGGTTTTAGCCTCACCTGGGGAGGCAAAAAGGGAGGGTGGGGGTTAAGGGGAAGAGAAAGAGAGCAGGCTTGATCTATATCTAATCTATCATCTCAATCTTTATAATTATAACTATCAACGTAATAATAAGCTGCATGGCAACAACTCTTGGGGAATAGGAAATTAAGACCTAAACTATTTCACTTCCAGTTAAGACTATAATATGACACCAAAAACTCAGAATCAGTGTCTCCATGATGGGACAGTTAACTCGTAAGCTGGAATGTTAAAGGCCTGAATCACGAATTAAAGAGAAAGAAAGTACTTTCTCACCTAACAGGTCTAAATGCTAAAATAGTATTTTTACAGGAAACCCACTTACTAAGTAAGGATCAGTTCCGCTGCAAAAGACTGGACTGGCCAAATGTTCCATTCTAGTTTTACAAAGAAAACTAGAGGGGTGGGAATTCTCATACATAGAACAGTACCATTTGTAGCATCAGATGTAGTATTGGATCCTGAAGGGAGATATGTGATGGTCATGGGAGACTTATCTAACTGTAAAATGATTTTGATAAATGTTTATGCACCAATGTTGATGATAAGGAATTTATACAAAATTTATTTGCATCCATTCCCAATCTGAACACTCATAAACTTATAATGGCTGGGGACTTTAATTGTGTTCTAAATCCACTTTTAGATAAGACTTCCTCCACAGGGGAACGCAACTAACACCGCAAAGATAATTACAAAGTTTATAACTGATCACAACTTATCAGATCCCTGGAGGTTTTAAACCCAAATTCAAGAACATATTCTTTCTACTCACCAGTACATCATTGCTACTCAAGGATTGATTACTTCTTTATAGATAATAACTTCTTGCCTAAGATTAAATCTTGTAAATACGATGCTATTGTTATTTCAGACCATGCTCCGATGATCTTGGAGCTGAAATTACTAAGCCCCATACACTCACCCCAGATGGCGTCTCAATCCGCTTCTATTAGCTGACGAGAATTGTACTGAATTTATATCCAAACAAATTGAATTCTTTCTAGAGACAAATACATCCCCTGAGATCTCTGCAGGAATACTCTGGGAAACTCTTAAGGCCTTCTTAAGAGGACAGATTATCTCATATCTTTCCCACAGAAATAAATCCGCGAAGAAAGTAGCAGAGATAAAAAGCGAAATTACTAAAATAGATGAAGAACATGCCAGACTACCAAGCGAGACTCTACATAAGAGGAGGCAGGCTCTACATTCAGAATTAAACCTCTTGACAACTAAAGAAACCGAACAACTAATTTACAAATCCAGACATCATTATTATGAACATGGAGAGAAAGCTAATAAGCTTTTAGCGCAACAAATTCACAAGCAAGATGTGCATACGCAATCTCGTAATTACTAACACGAATGGAGATAAAATCATCGAACACAAAAATATAATGTACACTTTTAGAGACTACTATAAATCCCTATATACTACTGAGTTTAAAGAAGACAATATACAATCTAATGCATTTCTGGATAAATTACAGATACCACAAATTGACGCTATTAGTGTGGAGGAGCTCGATAAACCTCTGTCATTATCAGAATTACTGGATGCTATAAAGTCACTCCAAGGTGGAAAAGCAGCAGGCCCTGATGGCTACCCTGCAGAGTTTTACAAGAAATTCTCCGCTCAGCTAGCTCCCTCCTATTAGCAACATTTACAGAAGCCAGAGATAACCAATCTCTTCCACAAACCTTTCGCCAAGCACTAATCACTGTCTTCCAAAACAAAATAAGGACTTATTACAATGTGCATCATACAGACCAATTTCACTTCTGAATAACGACGTTAAAATACTCTCTAAAATCATAGCTAGAAGGATGGAGAAAGTGCTCCCTCAGTAATATCACAAGACCAAACTGGATTTATTAGGGGCCGACACTTATCTTCAAATCTTCGACGCCTGTTTAATGTAATATACTCACCAACTAAATCAAACACCCCAGAAATATTATTATCATTGGATGCAGAAAAGCATTCGACATGATTGAATGGAAATACCTTTTACTATTTTGGAGAAGTTTGGGTTTGGCCCAACATTTGTGCATGGATTAAATTACTGTATACTAACCCAGAAGCTTCAGTTTGCATCAATAACATTTGCTCAGACTACTTTAAACTAGAACGTGGCACAAGACAAGGATGCCCTTTGTCACCACTGCTGTTTGCAATTGCCATTGAACCACTGGCAATACATTGTCGAAATACTGATCAGATAAAGGGGATTAGCAGAGAAGGACTGGAACAGAAAATCTCATTATATGCAGATGACATGGTACTGTATATATCGGACCCAGAAAATTCTGTGCCTGCAGTCTTAGCAGCACTCACAGAATTTCAAAAGCTCTCTGGTCTCAGAATTAATCTGAATAAAAGTGTACTCTTTCCGTGAATTCGCAAGCATATAATATTAGATTAGACACCCTTCCTTTTATCATTGCAGAACAGTTTAAATACCTCGGGGTAAACATCACAAGTAAACATAAAGCTCTTTATCAACAAAATTTCGTCGTCTGCATGGAAAAAATTAAACAAGACTTGCATAGATGGTCAACCCTTCATCTCACACTAGCTGGAAGAATTAACACTGTTAAGATGAATATTCTTCCTAAGCTCCTTTTTATTTCAAAACATACCAATATACATTAATAAATCGTTCTTTAAGCAATTAGATTCAACAATAACCTCATTTATTTGGAATTCTAAACATCCACGCATCAAAAGAGCGACCCTACAAAGACAAAAGGCAGAAGGCGGCATGGCTCTACCTAACTTCCAGTTTTATTACTGGGCGCAAATATACAGTCGATAAGAACCTGGACACAAATAGAAGAACATACACAGGCATGGACCGCAATAGAAGTAAAATCCTGCAGTACTTCTTTGTATTCCTTGCTTTGTGCTCCAATAAACACACGTTATCGGCAATACACTAATAACCCAATTGTGCTCCACTCACTTAGAATCTGGAACCAATGTAGAAAGCATTTTAAGACGGAGAAGCTTCTTTCTGTGGCACCCTGCAAAAGAACCACCTCTTTCAACCCTCACAAACATATGCAGTTTTTAATATCTGGAAAAATTTGGAATTAACTTGCTTAGAGATCTTTATATAGACAACGTCTTTGCATCCTATGAACAATTACATTCCAAATTTAACATTCCAGCTACAAATTTCTTTCACTATCTTCAAATCAGGAACTTTGTTAAACAGAACCTTCCAGATTTTCCTCATCTTGCACCCTCATCCACGCTGGAAAAATTATTGCTCAATTTCAAGGAGTTAGACTCCATCTCTACAATATATAAAATCCTTTTACAATCCCTTCCTTTCAAAGATCCAAGAGGACACTGGGAAAATGACCTCTCAATTAATATATCAGAAAAGGAGTGGAAAGTAGCAATGCAGAGAATTCACTCAAGCTCCATATGCAAAGCATACAATTATACAACTCAAAATTATATATCGAGCACATCTGTCTCGACTAAAACTCTCAAAATGTTTCCAGGGCATGATCCAACCTGTGAACGCTGCAAAAGCCCCAGCCTCACTAGGTCACATGTTCTGGGCCTGCTCCAAATTAACATTATTCTGGACAAAAATTTTTAATTACCTCTCAGACAGTCTTGGACTCACAATCCCTCCTAACCCATTAACAGCTGTGTTTGGGGTTCTTCCAGAGGGTCTTAAAGTGGAGAAGGACAAACAAATTGTGATTGCATTCACTACACTGTTGGCACGCAGACTTATTCTGATAAACTGGAAGAACCCAAACTCTCCTCTTTAAGTCAGTGGGAAACCGATGTGTTATATTATTTAAAATTGGAAAAAATCAAATACTCAGTTAGAGGATCTGTGCAGACTTTTTCAAAACATGGCAGGATCTAATCAGTAATATTTTGAAATGATTTTATAAAGCACAGAGAATTTGTTGATTTAGGTATTTTTAAAAGCCTTAAATTTTACACCGTTTGGCTTGCTCTCTCTCTCAAGGGTGGGGATCGATCTGTTCTTAGCATAATTCTTTTTTTTTTTTAAAAAAATTGATTGCTATGTATTGATTGTAATAAAATTAATAAAATAAAAAAAAAAAAAAAAAAAGCCCTATATAAATGTAATTATTAATTATTAGGATTTAGAGAACAGAAATACCATGTACCAGAATCATTGAGTTTTGGACCTGGTCTTGAAAATAGCTACTGCAGAGCTTGGAAGAGGAGTTGCAGATAGAAAGCACCAACCTGCAAATACTTCAGAGATGCTTTTTCGCTACTAGAGTTTATTAGTCTGGGTGTGCCACCGCCATGTCTTCTAAAAGATCCTGGCTTGGACTGTCTAACGGAGTTAGGGAAAGTGAAGCATATAGTGTTACCTTTGAGCCCAAGTGAGGTGCAAGGTAGACTCATCAACATGAATTTCTAGACAGAGTTAAGACCATGTTGAGTCACATGGATGGAGCCACTCAAAATTGAGGCTTCGGCAACAGCATTGTAGGATGGCCAATATTTTTCCCAACTTCCAAATAAGGGTTGCTAGTATGCATATCTATATATTTTCTTCTTAAATCTACTTAAGAGGGCAAGGTTTATTTATAAGAAACTAAAATCCCATAACGCATCTACTTTGTTAACTGAGATATTACTGTATCTATAGAGTATTAATTGTATATAAAAGAACTATATTACATAAGCAAGTTAAGTTTTTTATTACAAAGCTTTTTAAATCTGCAGATATTAAATATTGGTTGAATTTTACTGTTGCCTACAGCATCACATTATGGCCCTTTTGTCTTGTTAACAATTCATGCTGTGTGCTAAGTATACCACCTGCTACTTATCTGAGGCTTTAATTATGCAACTGTAATTAAGTTTTTTGATTAAAGAAAATTAAACTAGGTAAAACAAAATTCCCACTGTAGTGATGTCAGCTTTTTTGCAGGGTATTGAAAGTCTTCATGTTGAACTGTTGAAATATCTGTGCAACTCTACTGTGAAAAAGAAGTCTGCTTATTCAGTTGTAAATGGAAAGGTTGATTTACCAAGGTGTGATTGGTCTTTTAGAGTGATCAGTGTAGATGCATGAGAAGAGACCAGGTAAAAGTAAATTAAACAAGTTGGGTAGAGGAAAAAACAAATACAATTTTTAATGTGGAGTAAATTAAGCAAAAGCAGCTGCCTTACTTATTTATCAATTAGGTGTAGTTGTTTAGATGCTGGAAGAGTTAATAAGGTGAACATTGAGAAAGTTAAGTTTCAATGATCCATTGTTCTCTGCAAAAAAGTTATTGTTAGAGGAAACATGAACACATGTTTAGGATACAAGTTGGAAGAAGTTAATATTTCAATGTGAGTAGTAGGTTTCACAAGCAATCTCTTCAGAGATGCGCTGTGCAATAGCAGTTGTGAAGTGGAATTAAAGAATGAAACATGAAATGAAAAGTTGGAATTGAATCAAGAAGCAATAGCAAAATTGCTAGAAGGACCATTATAATAATTAGAGGTGAAAATTCAGAAGTCCAAAAGAGAGTGGTTCACAAATGTGCAGCATATGGCATCTAAAGTAGATATTGGATTAGATATTTTAAAATACATCTTATTTTTTCATAAATTTAGTCTTTCTACTTCTGCTTTTTTTTCAAGGAAGTATCAGGCGTGCTAATTGATAATATTTTTGACATAGTAAACTCCTCATTAAATACGAAGGTCTTCCCAGACTGTCTTAAGACTGCTGTAGTTAAACCCCTACTCAAGAAAAATAATCTTGACCCCTCTGCTTTTGAAAATTTCAGACCCATCTCTAATCTGCCCTTCTTAAGTAAAATTCTAGAGAAGGCAGTCATTATGCAGTTAAATGACTACCTCAATAAACATGCTATTCTTGATAAATATCAATTAGGTTTTAGAACAAATCACAGCACAGAAACTGCACTCATTAAAGTAGTAAATGACTTGCGGGTAAATGCAGACAGAGGCCATTTATCTGTTCTCATCCTCCTCGATCTGAGTGCCGCATTTGACACCATTGATCATAATATTCTTAGAAATCGCCTTAGTCAATGGGTGGGCCTCTCTGGCAGTGTCTTAAATTGGTTTAAATCCTACCTGGCAGGGAGAAAATTCTTTGTTAGTTGTGATAATCACAACTCAAAGACACATGATATCCTATATGGTGTTCCACAAGGCTCTATCCTGGGTCCGCTGCTCTTCTCAATCTACATGCTTCCGTTAGGTCAGATTATCTCAGGTTACAACGTGAGCTACCACAGCTATGCTGATGATACACAGCTGTACTTATCAATAGCACCTAATGACAACAACTCTCTCGATTCACTAACACAATGTCTTACTGGTATTTCTGAATGGATGAATAGTAATTTTCTCAAGCTAAATAAAGAGAAAACTGAAATTTTAGTGATTGGCAATAATAGATTCAATGAGGTTATCAGAAATAAACTTGAAGCATTAGGA
>NW_024386137.1:0-10746 GCF_016835505.1 Polypterus senegalus | reverse complement strand
CCCCCCACCCAACTCCTACCCTAACCCCTAATCTAACTCCTTCCCAAACCACCTTAACTCCAACTTTAACCCTAACCCCAACTTCCACACCCCCTTCCCCCTTTTTTTCCCCCCCCCCCTAACCCTAATTCCCAACCCAAGGCGGGGCCCCACGTAAAGCCCAAATGGGTAGGCTTGAAGGACCCATACCCTAGCCGCCACCTTTGAGTTACCCTGAGAAGGGGGTTTGGGTTTGGGACTTGCCTGCCCGGGCCCCAAACGAACGGCGGCTAACCCGAGACCCTGTTTGCCCGGGATTTAGAGTTGGTATTTACCCCTTATACTCACCCCGGATTTGGACTCCGAACGGAAGGTCGGAGGTTCCGGAGCGGAACGCCCGGAAAGGGTGGCGCGTTTCAGCCCGCTCGGCGGGCCCCCGCCCTCCCTAGTTACCATGGAAACCCCGAAGGGAAGGTCGGAGGCTTCGGCGACCGCTAACGGGCGTGCCAAATGGGTGGGGCGTCAGCCACCCGCCCCCCCCGGCCCCTAGTGGGTTTTCCTACCCGGCATTTGTGCCCTCGGGATGGGGACCTTCAGTTTGCCTGCCGAAGGGGAGGTCCTAGGCGCCCGGGCGGCACTGTGGAAAGGGGCGTCCGAAGTGGGCGGTTCAGACGACGCCTTCCCCGGGCGCCCCAGGAAGGGCGACCCCGCCACCGGGCGCCATTTTGTGCCCCTTCAGTTTGGGGTTTTTGGCCATTCCCCGGGAACGGGGGTCGAGGCGCCGGTGGTACGCTGGAAAGGCGTCTAAAATGGGGTGGGCGCGGTAGATCGTTCCTCCCCAGCCGCCACCCTGGGAGGGTTTTAGCCTGCCGCTCCGGAGACGCGGCCTGACCCCCAGACCACACCCACCACCCCTATCCCAAAACCCGCCACCCATTGACCCGGGAAAACACCACCCAGGGACCAAACACCCACCACTTCCCTGACACCTGAACTGGTCGGCAAAAGTCTCACCCGTGGTCCCAATCACCTTAAACGGTCGGAAACGGCTCCAATGACGTCTGGGGAACCCCTTTCGGCCGACACTTAGAAAAATTTGCCCCCCCTGGTTTCAATGGGGACTTTCAAACCCCATATCTCCGAACGGGAAGGTCGGAGGGCCTCGTGGGCGCACCGTTGGAAAGGGGTGCCCAAAATGGGTAGGCGAGGCTGATGGATCCCCCACTCACCCTACCCGGGCCACGTGTTTTTATGTTTTTACCCATGATGCACGCGGCATCTTCGGGCATTAGACCCCAGGGCCGTCACGGGCCGGCCCAACGGGGCGTTTACCTCTGTGAGACTTCCAAAAGTTTCCCGTGGATTTAGAGTTGGTACTACCCTTATACCTAAACCCACCCAATCCTAACCCAACACCTCCCTAACCTCCTCAACCCTAACCCTCTCCTCCCTCCCTCCCTAATTCCTAAACCCTAACCCAATCAACCCCCTACTCCCAACCTCCCTAACCTTTAACCCCCCCCCCCTCCCTATTTTCCTAACCCCCGGGCCGCCTTTTCCTCTTACCCGCCCTGACTCGAAGGAGGCCCAGCGCCCCGGGCGACCGCTGGAAAAGGGCGTTGCCCGGGAATGGGGGTGGGCGTGTTTCACTGACGCCGCCTTCCCGGGCCCCCACTTTGGAAGGTTCGGATCCCCGCATCGCGCCATTTGTGTCTCAGTTTGTGCCGGCATTTCGAACGGAAGGTCGAGGCGCCTGGTGGTACCCTGGAAAGGGGCGTTCAAAATGGGGTGGGGCTTGTGTCAGATTCGACCTCCCCGAGCGCCACGCCCTGGGAGGAGCCTGCCGCCCAGGGGAGCGTGGCCTGACCCCCAGACCACCACCCACCACCGCTAACCCGCCAACCGCCACCCATTGACCCAGGAAACACCCCCCAGGACCACCACCCACCATTTCTGACACCTGAACTGGTCGGGCAAAAGTCCCCACCAAAGGGTCCCAATCGACCCAAACGGTCGGAAACGCTCCAATGACGTTTCTGGGGGGAACCATTTCGGCCGGACACTTAAAAAAAATTTGAACCCCTGGTTTACAATGGGGACTTTCAAACGCCCATATCTCCGAACGGAAGGTGGGAGGCGCCGGGGCGGCACGCTGGAAAGGGCGCTCCAAAAATGGGGTAGGCGGAGGTTGGATGGATGCCCGACCACCCTAGCCGCCACGCTTTTTTATGTTTTACCCATGATGCACGCCGGCATCTTTCGGCATTAGGCACAAGGTCCGCTCCGGCGTGGCCACAACGGGATGCTCTGTGACTTCAAAAAGTTTGCCCGCGGATTTAGAGTGGTACTAACCCGATTCGGATCCGAACGAAGGTCGGAGGCTGGGCGATCTGGAAGGGCGTGCCTGAGAATGGGTGGTGCGCGCGTTTCAGACGCTGTCTCCCTTCTCGCTTCCCCTCATAGGTTACCAGGGTACCCGAACGGAAGGTCGAGGCGCTCGGGCGTGCACTGCTGGAACGGGCGTGTCGGAATGGGGTGGGCGTTTAGACCGACCCCGCCTCCCGGCCCCAGTGGGTTTTCCTACCCGCGCTATTTTGTGCCCTCGGATGGGGACCTTCGGCCCGTGACTGAAGGGAGGTCCAGCGCTCGGGCGTGACCGCTGGAAAGGGCGTGCTCGAGAATGGGGTGGCGCGGTTTCAGACCACGCCCGCCTCCCGGCCGCCACGCCCCAGGAAGGGTTCGGATCCCGGGCTACCGGGCGCTATTTTGTGTCTCCAGCTTGGGTGCCTATCTCCGAACGGAAGGTCGGAGGCGCCGTGGGTGGTACCGTGGAAAGGGCGTGCCAAATGGGGTGGGCGCGTGTCAGACCGACTTCCCCCGAGCCGCACGCCTCTGGGAGGGTTTTAGCCTGCCGCTCCAGGAGACGCGGGCCTGACCCCCAGACCACTACCCACCACCCGCTAACCCGCCAACCGCCACCATTGACCCAGGAAACACCACCCAGGGACCACCACCCACCACTTCCTGACACCTGAACTGGTCGGGCAAAGTCTCACCAAGGGTCCCAATCAATTCTAAACGGTCGGAAACGCGTCCAATGACGCTTTCTGGGGAAACCATTTTCGGCCGACACTTAGAAAAATTTGCACCCCTGGTTTACAATGGGGACTTTCAAACGCCCATTCTCCGAACGGAAGGTCGGAGGCGCCGTGGGCGTGCACTGCTGGAAAGGGGCGTGCTCGAAAATGGGGGTAGGCGGAGGCTCAGATGGATGCCCGCCTCCCCCTAGCCGTCATGCTGTTTTTTATGTTTTACCCATGATGCACGCCGGCATCTTTCGGCATTAGGACTATCAAGGTCTCGCGCGGGCCGCTCCCAACGGACGCGCTGGCCTCTGTGAGACTTCCTAAAAAGTTTCCTCGCGGATTTAGAGTTGGTACTTACCCTTATACTCACCCCGGATTCGGGTCTCCGAACGAAGGTCGGAGGGCCCGGGCGGCACTGCTGGAACGCGCCGAGAATGGGGGGGCGCGGTTTCAGACCGACCCCCGGCTGGGCCCCCGCCTCCCCATAGGTTACCATGGGTACCCCCGAACGGAAGGTCGGAGGCGTCGGGCGCACTGCTGGAACGGGCGCGTGCTGAGAATGGGGGTGGGCGCTTTCACCGACCCCGCCTCCCCGGCCCCCTAGTGGGCTTTCCTACCCGCGCCATTTTGTGCCTCGGATGGGGACCTTCGGCCCCTGCATCTCCGGAAGGGGAGGTCCTAGGCGCCCGGGGGCGGCACCGTTGGAAAGGGCGTGCCCGAGAATGGGGTAGCGGTTTCAGACGACGCCTCCTGGGCGCCACGCCCAGAAGGGTTCGATCCCGGCACGGGCGCCATTTGGTCCAGGGGGTTCCTCATTCCCGCGGAAGGTCGGGGCCGGGTGGTACCGCTGGAAAGGGGGGGGCCCAAAAAAGGGGGTGGGCTTTTCAGACCACCCCCCACCGCCACGCCCCTGGGAGGGGTTTTGCCTGCCCCTAGGGAAGGGGCCACCCCCGACCAGCACCCACCCCCCAAACCCCAACCCCACCCATTGACCCAGGAAACAACCAGGGACCACCACCCACCACTTCCTGACACCTGAACTGGTCGGGCAAAGCCACCGGTAAGGGTCCCAATCGACCAAAGGGTCGGAAACGTGCTCCAATGACGTTTCTGGGGGAAACCATTTTCGGGCCGGACACTTAGAAAAATTTGCACCCCCTGGTTTACAATGGGACTTTCAAACCCCCATACTCCGAACGGAAGGTCGGAGGCGCCGTGGGCGGCACCGCTGGAAAGGGCGTCTGAAAATGGGGGAGGCGGGGGCCCTAGATGGATGCCCACTACCCTACCCGGGCCACGCTGTTTTTTATGTTTTTACCCATGATGCACGCCGGGCATCTTTCGGATGACTACAAGGTCTCCGCCGGGTCGCCCAACGGGACGGGCTGCTCGTGACTCCAAAAAGTTTGCCGCGTGATTTAGAGTTGGTACTTACCCTTATACCTCACCCCGGGATTTCCGGATCTCCGGAACGGAAGGTCGGAGGCGCCCGGGGGCGGCACCGTTGGAACGGGCGTGCCCGAGAATGGGGGGGTGGGCGCGGTTTCAGACCGACTCCCCGGCTGGCCCCCGCCTCCCCTATAGGTTACCATGGGTACCCCCGAACGGAAGGTCGGAGGCCGGGCGCACTGCTGGAACGGGCGGCCTGAGAATGGGGGTGGGCGGTTTCAGACACCCCGCCTCCCCGCCCCTCAGTGGGTTTTCCTACCCGCGCTATTTGTGCCCTCGATGGGGACCTTCGAGCCCCGACTGGAAGGGGAGGTCCTAGGCGCCGGGCGGACGCTGGAAAGGGCGTGCCTGGAGATGGGGTGGGTTTCAGACCGACGCCCGCCCGGCCGCCACGTCCAGGAAGGGTTCGGATCCCGGACCGGGCGCCATTTTGTGTCCTCAGCTGGTGCCATACTCCGGAACGGAAGGTCGGAGGCGCGGGGTGGTACGCTGGAAAGGGCGCTCTCGAAAATGGGGGCGTGTCAGACGACCTCCCCGAGCCGCACGCCTGGGAGGGTTTTAGCCTGCCGGCCCAGGAGACGTGGCCTGACCCCCAGACCACGCACTCCACCACCTGCTAACCCGCCAACCGCCACCCATTGACCCAGGAAACACCACCCAGGACACTCACCCACCACTTCCTGACACCTGAACTGGTCGGCAAAGTCTCACCTCGAAGGGTCCCAATCGACTCTAAACGGTCGGAAACGTGTTCAATGACGCTTCTGGGGAACCATTTTCGGCCGGACACTTAGAAAAATTTGCACCCCTGGTTTACAATGGGGACTTCAAACGCCCATATCTCCGAACGGAAGGTCGAGGCGCTCGGGGCGCACGCTGGAAGGGCGCCAAAATGGGGGTAGGCGGAGGCTCAGATGGATGCCCACCTACCCTAGCCGCCACGCTTGTTTTTTATGTTTTACCTAGATGCACGCTGGCATCTTTCGGGCATTAGGGACTACAAGGTCCGCTCGCCGGCGCTGCCCAACGGACGGGCTGGCCTCTGTGAGACTTCCAAAAAGTTTGCCCGTGGATTTAGAGTTGGTACTACCCTTATACCACCCCGATTTCCGGATCTCCGAACGGAAGGTCGGAGGCGCTCGGGCGGCACTGCTGGAACGGCGGTTCGAGAATGGGGGGGGCGCGGTTTCAGACCGACCGCTGCCCCCGCTCTCCCATAGGTTACCATGGGTACCCCCGAACGGAAGGTCGGAGGCGCCCGGGCGCACTGCTGGAACGGGCGTCGTTCAGAATGGGGTGGGCGTTTCAGACTCGACCTCGCCCCGGCCCCTAGTGGGCTTTTCTACCCGCGCATTTTGTGCCTCGGATGGGGACTTTCAGCCGTGACCGAAGGGGAGGTCCTAGGCTCCGGGCGTACTCGCTGGAAAGGGCGTGCCTGAGAATGGGGGTGGGCGTGTTCAGACTGACGCCGCTTCCCCGGGCCGCCACGCCTCAGGAAGGGTTCGATCCCGGGCGACCGCGGCCATTTTGTGTCCTCAGCTTGGGTGCCCATATCTCCGAACGGAAGGTCGGAGGCGCGGGTGGTGACCGTTGGAAAGGGCGTGCCGAAAATGGGGGGTGGGCGCGTGTCAGACTGACTCTCCCGCCACGCCCCTGGGAGGGGCTTAGCCTGCCGGCTCCAGGAGACGGGCCTGACCCCCAGACCACGCACCCACCACCGCTAACCCGTCAACCGCCACCCATTGACCCAGGAAACACCACCCAGGGACCACCACCCACCACTTCCTGACACCTGAACTGGTCGGGCAAAAGTCTCACTCCGGTAAGGTCCCAATCGAATTTAAACGGTCGGAAACGCGCTCCAATGATTTCTGGGGAACCATTTCGGGCCGGACACTTAGAAAAATTTGCACCCCTGGTTTACAATGGGGACTTTCAAACGCCCATATTCTCCGAACGGAAGGTCGAGGCGCTCGTGGGCTGCACTGTTGGAAAGGGCGTCTCAAAATGGGGGTAGGCGGAGGCTCAGATGGATGCCCACTCACCTAGCCAGTCACGCTTGTTTTTTATGTTTTTACCCATGATGCACGCCGGCATCTTCGGCATTAGGACTACAAGGTCCGCCTGCCGGGCCCAACGGACGGGCTACCTCTGTGAGACTTCCCTAAAAAGTTTGCCCGGGATTTAGAGTTGGTAATTACCCTTATCCCTAACCCTAACCCTAACCCTAACCCTAACCCCATCCTAACTCCTAACTCCTAACTCCCTAACCCTAACCCTAACCCTAACCCTAACCCTAACCCTAACCCTAACCCTAACCCTAACCCTAACCTCTAACCCTAACCCTAACCCTAACCCTAACCCCTAACCCTAACCCTAACCCATATCTCCGAACGAAGGTCGGAGGCGCGGGCGGCACTCTGGAAAGGGGCGGTCCGGAAATGGGGGTAGGCGGAGTTCAGATGGATGCCGACTCACCCTAGCGCCACGCTTGTTTTTAGCTTTTACCCATGATGCACGCCGGGCATCTTTCGGGCATTAGGACCACAAGGTCCGCTCCGGCCGCGGCCCAACGGACGCGGGCTGGCCTCTGTGAGACTTCCTAAAAAAGTTTGCCCGTGGATTTAGAGTTGGTACTTACCCCTTATACCTCACCCCGGGATTTCCGGATCTCCGGAACGGAAGGTCGGAGGCGCCCGGGGGCGGCACCGTTGGAACGGGGCGTGGTCGAAATGGGGGTGGGCGCGGTTTCAGACCGACCCCCGCTGGGCCCCCGCTCTCCCCATAGGTTACCATGGGTACCCCCGAACGGAAGGTCGAGGCGCCTCGGGCGGCACTGCTGGAACGGGCGTGTCTGGAATGGGGTGGGCGCGTTTCAGACCGACCCCTCGCCTCCCCGCCCCTAGTGGGTTTCCTACCCGGCGCTATTTGTGCCCTCGATGGGGACCTTTCGGCCCTGCACTCCGGAAGGGGAGGTCCTAGGCGCCCGGGGGCGGCACCGTTGGAAAGGGCGTGCCCGAGAATGGGGGGGTGGGCGCGGTTTCAGACCGACGCCCGCCTCCCCCGGGCCGTCACGCCCCCAGGAAGGGTTCGGATCCCGGGCGACCGGCGGCCATTTTGTGTCCTCAGCTTGGGGTGCCCATATCTCCGGAACGGAAGGTCGGAGGCGCTCGTGGGTGGTACTGCTGGAAAGGGCGTGCCGAAAATGGGGGTGGGCGTGTCAGACCGACCTCCCCCGAGCCGTCACGCCCCTGGGGAGGGTTTTAGCCTGCCGGCTCCAGGGAGACGTGGCCTGACCCCCCCAGACCACGACCCACCACCCGTTAACCCGTCAACCGCCACCCATTGACCCAGGAAACACCACCCAGGGACCACCACCCACCACTTCCTGACACCTGAACTGGTCGGGCAAAGTCTCACTCCGAAAGGGTCCCAATCGACCCCAAACGGTCGGAAACGTGCTCCAATGACGTTTCTGGGGGAACCATTTTCGGGCCGGACACTTAGAAAAATTTGCACCCCCTGGTTTACAATGGGGGACTTTCAAACGCCCATATCTCCGGAACGGAAGGTCGGAGGCGCTCGTGGGCGGCACGGTTGGAAAGGGCGTGCCCGAAAATGGGGGGGTAGGCGGAGGCTCAGATGGATGCCCGACTCACCCTAGCCGTCACGCTGTTTTTTATGTTTTTACCCATGATGCACGCCGGGCATCTTTCGGGCATTAGGACCACAAGGTCCGGCCCTGGCCGCTGGCCCAACGGACGATGGCTGGCCTCTGTGAGACTTCCTAAAAAAGTTTGCCCGTGGATTTAGAGTTGGTACTTACCCTTATACCTAACCCTAACCCTAACCCAACCCTAACCCAACCCTAACCCTAACCCTAACCTAACCCTAACCCCTAACCCTAACCCTAACCCTAACCCTAACCCTAACCCTAACTCCTAACCCTAACCCTAACCCTAACCCTAACCCTAACCCTAACCCTAACCCTCGGGATGGGGACCTTCGAGCCCCGATCTCCGGAAGGGAGGTCCTAGGCGCTCGGGCGCACCGCTGGAAAGGGCGGCTCGAGAATGGGGGTGGCGCGTTTCAGACCGACGCCCGCCTCCCCGGGCCGCCACGCCCCCAGGAAGGTTCGATCCCGCCGACCGGGCGCCATTTTGTGTCCTCAGCTTGGGGTGCCCATATCTCCGAACGGAAGGTCGGAGGCGCTCGTGGGTGGTACCGTTGGAAAGGGCGTGCCCGAAAATGGGGGGGTGGGCGCGGTGTCAGACCGACCCCCCCGAGCCGTCACGCCCCTGGGAGGGTTTTAGCCTGCCGGCTCCAGGGAGACGTGGCCTGACCCCCCCAGACCACGACCCACCACCCGTTAACCCGTCAACCGCCACCCATTGACCCAGGAAACACCACCCAGGGACCACCACCCACCACTTCCTGACACCTGAACTGGTCGGGCAAAAGTCTCACTCCGAAAAGGGTCCCAATCGACCCCAAACGGTCGGAAACGTGCTCCAATGACGTTTCTGGGGGAACCATTTTCGGGCCGGACACTTAGAAAAATTTGCACCCCCTGGTTTACAATGGGGGACTTTCAAACGCCCATATCTCCGGAACGGAAGGTCGGAGGCGCTCGTGGGCGGCACCGTTGGAAAGGGCGTGCCCGAAAATGGGGGGGTAGGCGGAGGCTCAGATGGATGCCCGACTCACCCTAGCCGTCACGCTGTTTTTTATGTTTTTACCCATGATGCACGCCGGGCATCTTTCGGGCATTAGGACCACAAGGTCCGCTCGCGGCGCGCCCAACGGACGGGTGGACTTTGAGACTTCCTAAAAAGTTTGCCCGTGGATTTAGAGTTGGTACTTACCCTTATACTCACCCCAGGATTTCGGATCTCCGAACGGAAGGTCGGAGGCGCCGGGCGTACTGCTGGAACGGGCGTGCCCGAGAATGGGGTGGGCGCGTTTCGACCGACCTCGCTAGGCCTCCGCTCTCCCCATAGGTTACCATGGGTACTCCCGAACGGAAGGTCGGAGGCGCCGGGCGGCACTGCTGGAACGGGCGTGTTCGGAGAATGGGGTGGGCGTGTTTCAGACCGACCTCGCCTCCCGGCCTCTAGTGGGTTTTCCTACCCGGCGGCCATTTTGTGCCCTCGGGATGGGGACCTTTCGAAGCCCCGTACATCCGGAAGGGGAGGTCCTAGGCGCCCGGGGGCGGCACCGTTGGAAAGGGCGTGCCCGAGAATGGGGGGGTGGGCGCGGTTTCAGACCGACGCCCGCTCCCCGGCGCCACGCCCCAGGAAGGGTTCGGATCCCGGGCGACCGGCGGCCATTTTGTGTCCTCAGCTTGGGGTGCCCATATCTCCGGAACGGAAGGTCGGAGGCGCTCGTGGGTGGTACCGTTGGAAAGGGCGTGCTCGGAAATGGGGTGGGCGCGTGTCAGACCGACCCTCCCCAGCCGCCACGCTCCTGGGAGGGTTTTAGCCTGCCGCTCCAGGGAGACGGCCTGACCCCCAGACCACGCACCCACCACCAAGCAACCTCGTCAACCGCCACCCATTGACCCAGGAAACACCACCCAGGGACCACCACCCACCACTTCCTGACACCTGAACTGGTCGGGCAAAAGTCTCACTCCGAAAAGGGTCCCAATCGACCCCAAACGGTCGGAAACGTGCTCCAATGACGTTTCTGGGGGAACCATTTTCGGGCCGGACACTTAGAAAAATTTGCACCCCCTGGTTTACAATGGGGGACTTTCAAACGCCCATATCTCCGGAACGGAAGGTCGGAGGCGCCGGGGCACCTGGAAAGGGCGTGCCAAATGGGGGTAGGCGGAGGCTCAGATGGGATGCCCGACTCACCCTAGCCGTCACGCTGTTTTTTATGTTTTTACCCATGATGCACGCCGGGCATCTTTCGGGCATTAGGACCACAAGGTCCGCTCACTGGCCGCTGGCCCAACGGACTGGCTGGCCTCTGTGAGACTTCCTAAAAAAGTTTGCCCGTGGATTTAGAGTTGGTACTTACCCCTTATACCTAACCCTAACCCTAACCCTAACCCTAACCCTAACCCTAACCCTAACCTAACCCTAACCCCTAACCCTAACCCCTAACCCTAACCCTAACCCTAACCCTAACCCTAACCCTAACCCTAATTCAGGGCAGAACAATAAGTGTGAAAAAGAAGAGTAAATTCAGGGCAGCAAAATAGTTTTGAAAAAGAAGGGTTTTT
>NW_024386136.1:0-4505 GCF_016835505.1 Polypterus senegalus | reverse complement strand
AATGGTTTTAAAAACAGAAGGAATAAAAACCCGTGAATAAAAATTCCCCAAAACCTTAAACAATTATAATATTTTGTTTCCATAAAATATATCCTGTCTAAATTTACAAGTTAGAAATAAAAAAACGTAAAAGAAAAAATTCAAATTTCTTTTTTATGAAATTTTTTATATAAAAAAAAAAACAGATTTTAAATACCCAAAAAAGATTTTGCCCCAAAAAAATATCCTGTCAAAATTATAAAATTTAAAAGAAATGGATAACAAAACCTGGAAATATAAATAAATTTTCCTTTCAGCAAAAAAAACAAATCATTCGTTGTTTTTTGCTCATTGTCTTTTTAGAGCTGGCCTATTTTTTTCCCAAGGTCCTGTTGCGGGGTTCTTTTTTGGGGAGTTTCCCAGGATGGATTGGGGTCATAGTGGGCCCCCCCCGGTTTTTTTGTTAGTCTTTATGGAAGAGCCCCAGATAAACCAAACATGAAAAGGCCCGTGACGACTTTTGTTTTCAAAGTCAAAAGGGGTCAAAAGCCGCACAAAGGTTTTAAAACCGGGTATTTTTTAAAAACATTCCCAAAAGGGGGGGGGCGGTAACTGGTATTTTGTCTCCCAAAAAAGAGCTTCTTTTAAAATCACTTTTGATTGTAGGGTTAAAACCCCCTGAAGGTCAGATTTTTTTAAATTATGTGTTTTTTTATCTTGGGGTTGCTTTGGGGTTTTACCTATGTTTTGTCTCGTAGGCCGCTTAGATTAAATTCTGAATTTTTACAAAAAGCCCCAAAAAATGGACCCCGGGTTCATAAACAATCTAGCCCCCCATCGGTTTAAAGGGCTCATTTTCAGAACAACTTTTCCTTCGCAGAGCTAGTTCGTAACTTGCGCATCAAAGGGATTTGATTAACGCGAAGTGGCCCCTGAAGGGGGCCCTTTTGGGGCTGGTTTTTGTGTTACCCCGGGCCCTAACCCCCGGGCAATAACAATTAATAAAAAGATCTCCCCAAAATTCCCCATCCCCGTTTGAGTTTGAACATAGGACTAAAAGAACTTGAAAAAATATATTTTTTCAAATGTGATCACAAGATAGGGGCCACCAGCCTGCATGCCTCAATAAGTCATTCCCCCTTTTTCTTCTTTTACCGTTCATCAATGAATAATGAGTGGTTTCTAAAAAAACTTTATGGGTAAAAATCCATTATTAGTTAGATGAAAAAAAAAATAAATTATTATTAATAAATAATATAATATAATAAATATAAATAAATAAAAATATAACATTTTTAAAAAATATATTATATACCCCCTGCTGGGAATGTGTTGCTGAAAAAGGAAAATTTAAAAAAAAAATAAAAACTTCAATATCGATTTGTTTTGTGGTGTTTCTGGGTTTGCGTCACAAAAGGTTTATTATCATTTTTCTTTCAATCAGGTTCTTTTAAATTTTTGGTGCAAGCATTCCGTTTTTCAATCTTAAAAATAAAAGGTTTCCCCAACGATTGTTTCTGCTCAAAAAACAGCTTGTTTTTTTTTCGAACCTGCCCTCATTTTTCGGTTTTTTCAGCCCCTTTAACGGGCTTACTGTTTCAAACGGGGCTTTGCCGCAGTAGGGGATTTATGAAATGCTTGTATGTAGAGAGCCATTTTTTGCCCCTTTTTCAATTTTTAATCGGTTTTGTTCACCTTTTTGAACTGGCCTTTATCTGTCACGGCCCATTTCCCGGGGGACCCATGGTGTACATGCATCGGTTTCCCCAGCTGTGGGCCCTCCGATTTTTCCATGGTGTATTTAATTTACCAGTCCGGGCACAAAACCTCTCGGTTTAGAGTTTGTGCCAAACACCACCCTCACCACCCTATTTTCCTCTGTAAGCACTGTTTTCACCGTGAAATTTAGGGGAGTTTTTTGGGATTGCCGCTGACGGCCCTTTTTGGGTGGGCCCCCAATTTAAAAAGCCACCCGGCAGCCGTCAGAACTTAATTTTAAAAAGGTAGGTTTACATCGTCTTTGAAAAGCAGAACTCATGAAATGGTTGTAATGCCCCGCCTTTCTTATTTTTTCCCCCCCTCCAAATAAATGATTTTTTCCACCCTTTTGGGTTTTCCGGGTTTCTGCCCGCGTGTTTAGGGGGGCATGATATGTCCCAAACTCCCCCCCGTTGAAGTCATCTCCATTAAGTAAAGGGAAAAAAACTCCCCAGTTATGCCCATTACGCGGAATTTGGAAAAAACCCCCCAAATTTTTGTGGAAGCTTAAGGAATGAACCTCCCAATTTCAGCCTTCCACCCACACGGGAAGTTGGGGAATTAGTGATGAGTCAGTGGTGAGGCTTTGCCTTTTTTTAGATAGATATAAAAATAAGCAAAAGGGCGGATCGGTTTGAATTTTAGTTTAAAAACCCAAAGGGGAAAAATTTCCTCTTAAAAAAGTTTTTTTTTCCTGCTTTCAACCCCATCTGATTACATCGAGGAAAAAGAAAACATGAATCCAAGGGAAATTTACAAAATGTGGGGGGTTTTTGGAGGGGGTGTTTTTTAATGTGGAGTTCAGAGGATGTTTGTAATAAAGCAATTATTAGTTCTTTTTCAAGCCGTATGCTGGGTTCATGTCCATTGTAGAAAGCCCTTAATTTCACTTTTAGTCCCCCTGAAATCGGGTCTGAACTTTGGTGCTATATGGGCAAAATAACCGGAAATATTTTAAAACGTGTTTAATTTTCTGACAAAAACAATTAGTCTCCTTTAAAGTACTCCCTTCAGAAATACCTTATCTAACCGTTTTTTCCATTGTTCAAACTTTTAAATTCCTCTGAATGCCCATTAAGTCTAGCCGTTTGCCTCTTCCAAACCCCGCAAACACCTTCCCCTTTAAGTCTTTTTCATCCGAGGGGAAAAAAAAAAATCACACAGAGCTAAACCGGGAGTAGGGGGGGGTTCAGGGGGTTTTCAAACCGTTTTTAAAAATAGTTTCTGCAACACTTTTTCAAGAAAAACAAAATTTTAGCCAAGGTTACTAAATCGCCATCGAAAAATGACGCTTAAAATACTTTTAAAACACTAACACTTAGACTATTACTTGGGAATGATTTGGGGGAGTGTAACTAGCGTTTTGCCCATAACGCCCAAAAACCCCACAAAAAAAACCAAAAAAAACCCCCCTTTTTTTTGGGTCCCCGAAAAGAAGGGGTTCCTTTTTTTGAAAAATAAAATGCCTGATATTTTGAATTTTTTTTTGTTTTTTTGTAAAACATTGGGGATCGCTTTTTGGGGGGAAAAACTGTATTTCTCAAATTTTTTTTTAATATATTAAAATTTTTAAAAATTATATATATATAAAAATTTATATATATATATATATTTTTAAAAAAAATTAAAAACCCCAAAAGTAACGGAAAATCCTGTTTGAATAAAATTTTCTTGGTAAAAACCTTTGTTTGAATTTTTCCCGGTTAACCTTGTTTATTCTCGGCAAACCCCCCTGAAAACCCCCGTAGTGCACCAGTTAGATTCAGTGAACAACCCCCCCTTATAATCCTGTGAATTTCACGGGTGATATTTGGTCCAAGCTCCCCTGTCCAGTTTAAAAAAAAAATCCCCAGCTTGGGGAGGGGCGGGTGGTTTGGGGAAGGCAGGGGGAAACATTTGGGGATTTCTCACCAAAGTGCACTTTGGGGACCCCCGATTCAGATTGTTCCCTGTTTATCTTGATAAAAGAAGCTGGTTGGTGGGGAAAGGGGGGGAAAAAAAAAGGACGGAGGTTTAGTGGGGGAGAGAGAGAGAGAGCAGAGAAGAGCTGAAGAGGCAGAGTTAACGCCATGCGTAGGCACCCCCGTTAAACAGGGGGACCAGGAAAAAGGCACCGGCTTTTTGTTTTTTTTATTTTTTAAAAAAAGTTCCTGCCATTTTAACTTTTTTGTTTTAAGAAGACTTTTCCATTGTTTTAACCCACGCTTTATTGATTAAGGATTATTTGGGTTATTTATTGAACTTTTAGACTGCACAATTTTAACACCCCTTTTTTTTAAATTTTTTTAATAAAAGACCAAATTTTCACCATCCCCTTTTTTATTGACCGGATTAGCAAAAGGCCAAACCCACGGTGTAGGGTTTGGGCTCCCCGGGAGCAGATGGGGGCATACAGCAACCCTGCATCATCACAACGATTTTGTTTTTTCCAGAAAATTTTAATTGATTTTTGAAAAATAAATGGCATGTATCCGGGAAAGGCTGTTGATACCATTTGCGGAACCACGGATCATGATTGGAAAACAAAGATGTTATTAAAAAGAAAATGAGGTAAAATTTTTATTTATTTCATCAATTTTTTTTGTATTTATGTATTTTAGATTGCAGTGTTTAAATTTTTTTAACAACCCCATCAAGTATAAATGTCAAAAGCAAAAAAGGGTTTTTTTCATGGGGAAAGATTTAAAATTTTTCCCAAATTTTTTATGGGGAAAAGGTTTGTTTTTGGAATAAAAAAAAGGTCCCCGGAATGTTTTTTTTTTTTTTTT
>NW_024386135.1:0-13312 GCF_016835505.1 Polypterus senegalus | reverse complement strand
AAAAACCCCATTCGATCAAAAAACTTTTTTTTCCTCCTTTTTTTTTTTTTTGAATGAGTTTTTTCCTTTTAAACCTTAAAAATTTAATAAACTGGAACATAAAAATTTCTTTTTTTTCCTTAATTTCTCCCAAAGTTGTTCATTTTTAAAATCGGTTCGTTTTAAACACCTTGGATATTCATAACCTACTTCATTTCAAGTCACATTCTTTTAACTCCAGATTAATTCTCACCACATTAGATTCCAAAACCCCTTCAACTTCTATATATTTCAAGTCTCTTTCCAATTTTTTATCTCTATAGTCCTCTTCTTTAGTGTCAAAATCTTGTAATAGAGTTTTCCATTTTGGATTTTGTAAATATTCCCCACAATGAGGCTATTATATCAGCTTCTTATGTTTAGGGCTTTGAAGTAAGATTTGAATTAGAGTCTGTAATTAGTCTTTCAGATCAGGTTTATATGTATACTTCTAAAATTAGGGCTTCATAGTGGACTTATAAATTTAGAATTAGGATTATGTGATTTCTCTCTAAGAGCCAGATTAGGACAATTTGGAGTAGACTTTTCAACTTGAGACCTCGTAGTGGATGTACATTAACCCTTCTGTCCCCTGAATGTATTGTTAAATGTGATGCATTCCTTTCTTCATTCTGCAATGTAATTTGTACTCTCTCATTCCTCTTTCTTTGTTTATGCTAATATTCATTCTGTCTGACATTCAGCATTAGAGTCCCCTCTACTGAAGTATCACCATTTCTGTCCAGCAAGACTCCTATACTAACTCCTTGACTATTTTCCTTCTTTATTTACCTATTGTTCGTCCAAATAAAATATTTCTGTTAAATCTCTTAATGATATTTTTTGTAATTCCTTATCTTTTTTGTCCCATGATTAATCAACAGCTCAGTTGTTTTATATCCTAAGTTTAAATTTCATCCACCTTCTAAAATTTTTGTTATACCATCCCACTGCCCTTATGAAAGTTAACTCACTTGGTAATAATATGTAGTGAGATGTTAAGCAAAATGACACCTTTAATTGGCTAACTAAAATGATTACAATATTCAAGCTTCTGCGGTGGGCTGGCGCCCTGCCTGGGGTTTGTTTCCTGCTTTGCTCCCTGTGTTGGCTGCGATTGGCCAAAGCAGACCACCGTGACCCTGTAGTTACGATATAGTGTGTTAGATAATAGATGGATGGATGGATATTCAAGCTTTCTAGGCAATTCAGGCCCCTTCTTCATACAATTTAAAGAGGTCTCAAAACCTTGTATATCATAATGTTTTAGTTAGCCAATAGAAGATGTCATTTTACTTGACTTCTCTCTACATTTATAATGGCTGACACAGTACAACATCCTAATACTATTGACAATAGTATAAAATCAATGGCAAAGCTATTAAATGTAGCAATCTACTATCTAAGACAACAAAATGTCAACAAAAGTCAAGAAGAAAAATTTCCATGACCAAGGGCCTCAGTCATAAATTAAAGAGAAAGAGTCCTTTTACAGTGAAGTATACATGCCAAGATAGTATTTTTAGAGGTGAATCACTTATTAAGCAATAGCCATATTTTTCACTCCAGCTATACAAAGAATACCAGTGGTCTGGGAATATTAATACATAGAACTATTCCATCTGCAGTGTTTGATCTAATATCTGATTCTGAAAGGTGATATATGATGGTGACAGGAAATTTAATAATAAAATGACTTTGATTAATATTTATGCAACTAACATGGATGACAGAGCTCTCTTCCAGAATGGATTTGCATCTATCCCTAATCTGAACACTCACAAAATTACTGCTTCCTATCACCTGTACATCTTTGTTACTCAAGAATGATTTCCTCATTGACAATCATTTCTTGCCCACTATCAAATCTTGTAAGTATGATGTTATTGTTATCTCTGACCATCCCCTCTGATCATGGACCTTAAATTACTGTGTCCTACACACTCATCTCGTAGCTGGCATCTTAAACCCCTGTCATTAGTCAATGAGAACTGTAAAGAATTACTATCAAAGCAAATTGATTATTTCTTTGGTATAAATGCATCTCAGCAGTTATACTCTGGGAAACTCTGACAGTAATCTTAAGAGGACAGATTATTTCATAGATTTCTCACAAAAATAATGTGGCACTCTATAGGGAAAGGCAGTTTTATAACAACAATTTAACCTTTTGCCTTCTAAAGAAATGGAACAGCTCATATTTTAATTATGACATCATTAATATGAACATGGAGAGAAGGACAATAAAATCTTAGCCTAACAAATCCACAAGCAGGAAGTCTGTAATTTAATAATAGCAATTAACAATGCAGACACATAAAATTATTGACCATAAAAATATAACTTCCATATTCAGAGAGTACTATAAGTTATATACACTTAACACTTAAATTACCAAAGCCTACAAAAAACTCATAAATCTGTCCCACATTAAATCCCTTCCACCTCTCCGTCAGCGTTTTTGTCTTGTAAATGTGTCTAAAGGTTCCTCTGCAATGAATCAGTGATAAATGCATTCAGGAGATCTTACTGCACCTTTTATTATGCAATTTTGCATATTTAGTTTTTTATTAAAATTATTTTGCAACATACATCAATTAGTGCATGTTTGCTTTTTTTATACAAATTAGACCACAGTGTTTGTCATTTTCTCCAAATCTAAAGGTTCTTCTGCATTGGCTGAGTGATCAGTGCACTATTAACACATGTATCAGTACATATTTCTGAAAAGCTGAGATATGTGGGCATCAAGCCTCATTATATTCACTGGTATTCATGAGGTTCTCAATGTACCATAGCCAGGGAGGCTTTCCTGAAAACAGCCACTATTAGTGTAAACAGGTAGTAGAATTTTAATAGACAAATTTAATAATGAATAATGTTCCACATGTCTGTAAATAAACTGATTAATTCAATTTACATTAAATAATTATAAGAAGATTATACATAAGTGAAAGTTTAACAAAGAATTAACAAGAAAGAATGTTCCACACAACTATAGCTGAGGGGCACGGTTTACAAGCATCAACAACAACTCGGAAAATGTCTCACCACAAGGTTCTCTACTAGACAAATGCCTCATCATCTAATTAGTGACCCGCATGAATGGATGAATGATATTCCCACTGTCCCTACATACCATCTAGTGAAACCACAGCCAAGGGAATGGGCTTGGCAAAATCTGAGTACATTGATCACTGATCCATTGAAGAGGAACCTTTAGATATGTACACCATGGGACAAATTTCTCCATTTAAATCTTTTCCATTGATATCTCCCCATTTTATTCTCACCCGAGTCCCATGTCATTATTTATATCGTCTAACATTAATACATTCCAAGAAACTTTTACGTAAATCAAAAGTGTTAAGAGATAAGGCTAGATGAACAAAGAATAAATTGTTATTTAATCCAATAACCATATTAAATAATACTATATTAAACTAACATTGAACATATATAACAGCCTATTTGTACAGTGAAAGAGATTATGATTGAATTTTATTGAGAAAAGGAACTATAAGAGGAATAATTTATTTGTAGAATGCTATTATTTTTGTAGAATGTCCACTGAGTATAACAGGCTTCGACTGACCAATTTGGCAAACGATTTGATTCATGAAGATGAGAGGCCCATGCGTTTTAGGGCATAATTGTTCCACTCATACCATTTGTCTCTTGTTCCCACTACTACTCCTAAAGTTTACACTTCTTTGCATTGCCAGAACTTTAAATATTCCGGGATGATCAGCTTATATTTATCTTCTTTTTCCTTTTTTGCCACTCTGTCATTTGTCTTGAATCTCACCATAACGTCCAAAATAATTGCTTTATTCTTTTTCCATAAAATTAGGTCCGGTCGTAGATTGGCACCCTCTTCGGTCTTAAAGGGTAATTCTTAAATTTCAGTGTTCACTTTCCTCTCTAAATAATTTGCATATCTTGTGATGCCTTGCACTTCTCTGTTTCTGAACATGGGGACATTGTCCAAGAATGTGTGATATTGATTCAATGTCTCTCCTACAACCCTTACAGCTTATATCTCCTCCTCTTTATGTTTTGCTAGCCAGTTATGGCTTATTTTATCATTTCTAAACAGTTCAATTCCGTTTCCTTGAACTAGGAGGTTGTTCCATTTTTTTAAATATTTCTTTGTGCCAGTCAGAGATAGACAGAGGGATGTCTGGGGAGGACTCTGTTCGGGAAAAGCTGGTTAATTTTTCAATATTAAGATTTTTGGGTTCCAACCTAAATTCTTCCAAATGTCTCCGATTAGTCTTTGTGTGTTTAAAAGACAAGTGGATTCCACTAAGACCGGATCTTACAAAAGGATAAATTTACTAAACATTCAAGTGATAGTGTTCAGGATCATTGCTTCGTACTTAATGATGCCGAGTCTCCCATCCCTAGTGCTGGAGTATAGTATCCCATTTGTGACACGTTGAGGGAGGTGAAACCAAGATTTTGCAGCATTTCTTATGCATCTGTCCAGCCTTCTTATAAGATTTATGTTCAGAGTGGAATTTATTAGTGCATATATTAGTTTTGGAATTGTATATTGGTGTAATAATGACAGTTTTTGGTAGGGTTTAAGAGGAGCTTTTGCAATTTCTGTAATCCACTGCATGACTTGGCTTTCTAAATCTTCGATGATAATTCCTTTTCTTGGCTCAAGTAGAATACCAAGATATTTGACTAGATTTATGAAGATATTCTCTGGATTTCGACTCCTTCTATTTGCCATAGATAAGTTTCCTTTGTGACCTTTTTTTTTTCTTCCAAGTGTTAAAGAAGCCTTTACATTTTGTTGATTGCACTTTTAGACCCGACAATTTACAAAAGTTTTTGAGGATTTTCAAGTTTTTGGACATGCCTGTCCATGAGTTGCTTAGAATTACTAAGCCATCTGCAAATGCAAGCAATGTTATTTTGTGTGAACCTAGTGAGGTACCATGTCTCTCCCTTTCTAGTGCTTCTATTAATGGGTTGATGGCTATATTAGACAGCCATGGGGATAGGGAGTCACCTTGCTTGACTCCCCTTTTAATAATAATTTTCTCTGAGTTGCCCTCCATGCATTCTAATGAAATATAGGCTTCAGTGTATAGGCTTATGTGTATAAGTCTCTAATGAGGTTAAGTATGTGACTATCTTAAGTCCATCAGATGTAGTACACTACATACGTGTTCATGTGAAATAGAAGTTGAAGGGGTTTTGGAATCTAATGTGGTGAGAATTAATCTGGAGTTAAAAGAAAGTGGCTTGAGATTTAGTATGGTTGTGAAAATCAAAGGTGTGACCCAATCAGAATGGAGATAAGCAAATTAATTTAGAAAGTGGAAACTTGTAATGAGTCCTTCTATGGAGAGACCAGATTTTAATTTAAAGTTTAACAACTTGGGAGGAATTGTATTAAGTGAAACGGGGAACAGAGAATGTTTAGCTATAAGTTCACAGTCTGAAACTGAAGGCTCAGGGTTGAAATGGAAAAAAGCTCATTAACAGAAAAGAAACATATAAGAGAAGGCCCAGAAAGAAGAAAAATGTTTAGTGTTACCTCAGATGATGAGGAATTTGTCAAAGAGTGTATAGAACTTAATACATCAATCACCTAAAAGACAAAGAAAATCATAGGAAGGAGAAGAAAAACAGGGGCAACAGGGAGATTATGGAGTGGAGCTAAAAAATATCGGAACTAATTAGAGAGGAAAAGGAAAAGAATCTTAAAGCTGAGGAGAATGTTGTCTGGATCCACTTCATATAGAGTGGGAGAGCAGCAGGAGGAATTGTACCTGAAAGACAAAACCAGAATATTAGTGACATTCAAATTGAGGAGGAAATAAATAATACAACTGGTAAGTTACATAAACCAACTGAGCATGAGAGAAATCATCAAAACAACAGAACTTCATAACTTTGTCCTTTAAAATGATTATAATAGTGGGTGATTCTGAGTACAGTTACATCTTACACCCTCCCTGATTTGCAAATTGATTGTTTTCTAGGGTCAAAATTTTAACATCCAGATTAGATTTTTGATAAGCTAGAACCCAATGAAGAACAACATACTTTGATTTTATCGATAGGCCTTAATGATAGAGACATGTAACTCAAAATATAGTAAAGAAACACATTCAGGCACTACACACAAGTGCAAAAAAGAACCTTCCTGAGAGCAGACATCATTTTAATTTCAGTCAAGATTTATGTGACAAATAGAGAGAGATGTTACATCACATTAATTATATTTTTAAGGACGACTTTGGATCCACCTCAAAGTTAAATGAAAGAGATTTTGAATATCAGTGATAAAATATATTTATTACACAAAACTGCCAAAAAGATCCAGCAGCATTTATTATCTTATTTTATCAAGGAATTCCAAATAACAACAAAGGTAGGAATGAGATAAGTGCATAAGTAGAGTAAAAGGAATTTTTAGGCCTATTTACTTATTAAATTATGAATTAAAAAATATAGATGTGATGGTCTTGGGGACGTAATAATAAAATATATGAGTTGATTTTTCATGGAATATTCAGTTAGAAAGAGCATGCTTATAAAAAAAAATCTGAGAAAACAAACCCCTTATATGTATTTACTGGATTTTGTTTTGTTTTCACATTATAGTGAAATGTATATTTTGTATAATTTGTAGTTTTGGTTTGAAATGTATTACTTATTAGACAAGGACACATTTCTTATACTGACCGGATTCCCTGTTCCTTCAAATTAAAAACAAAAAGGGGTAACATGTTTTATGAATAAAGAGAAAGGTCCCATGTGGTGGAGATCACTTTAAGAACTTAATTGGCACTTAAGGAGCTCGTTACACAGACACCTGAAGGGAGAAAGATCTCTTTATAAAGCTCTTGGTAAGAGAAGCAGCCATTGTCAAAGGAATTGGTTTAGAGAAAAAGAAGCAGAGGGTTTTTCTTTTTATATTTTATTTTTTGATAGATTTGTAAGAGGAAAAAAAACAGAACAACCAAAGAAATCATTAAAAAAAACAAAAAAAAAAAAACACACAAGTATTAAGTACAAACTTATAAGACATTGATGTTCTGTGGAAGGTTTGACTTGGACCTGACAATTTTTTTTAATGTAGTGGATTTGAAAAGAGACTCTTCATAGGTTGGGGGATGAATATTATCTGGGTGACTTTTTTTTTTAACTAAAACTTAATGAGTCTGTGCTCTGGGGTGATCTTGAAGCAACTAAAAAAGTGAATCATTGTGTCAAAGAAATGTAAAATGAGATTGAAAGAAGGAAAATAAGACAAGAGGAGGGTTTTTTGGGGATTTGGTTTAAATTTTTTTATGGGTAAATTTACACTTTGTTTTTATAATTGTCTTTTTTACTTATATTTTCAAAGAAATAAGAGTTTTTAATTGATATTTGAGAAGAATCTGTTTCTCTTGTAAGTGGCTTAAGATACAGTATAAACCCATTTGGGAATTACGGATGGTGTACTTTACAAAGATAAACCACCAAAGACAATTTATAGGCTTACAATAAAAGTGACCTTCTTGGTAAAACCTTCAGCTCCTGACATGGAGATTCTCTTCTTTAGGAAGGAAATGCAAGAAATGGGCTGCAACTCATTTTTACAAGTTCTTCAAGAACAATAACTATTTACAAGAATTAAACTGGGATTAAAAGAAGATGCAGAGTGGAGTTAACATTAATAAGTATGATGGGCTGTTAGAAGAATAACTTTAGAGAAGTGAATGAAAATTTGATTAGGAAGATAAAGCGAGAGAATTGCCAATTAATGGGATAAGTGGAGGAGTCCTTGCAAAAAGAAACCTCATTAGAAGGTTAATCACAAATCGCCATTTACTTAACTAAAGAAGACATAAATAATGATGTGGGACTTGGGTGGGAAGAAAATGGGGAGATATCAATGGAAAAGATTTAAATGGAGAAATTTGTCCCATGGTGTCCAAATCTAAAGTTTCCTCTGCCATGGATCAGTGATCAATGTACTCAGAAGATTTTGCCAAGCCCTTTCCCTTGGCTGTGGTTTCTCTACATGGTAGGTAGGGATAGTGGGAATATTGTTCATCCATTCATTCAGTTCACTAATTAGATGATGAGGTATTTGGCTAGTAGAGAGCCTTGTGGTAAAACATTTTGAGTTATTATTGTTGCTCGTTAACTGTGCCCCTTGGGTCGGCCTTCAAACTAACCTGCTTCTCATGTCATCTTGGGGAAGTTTGCTTGCACCCCTTAGGGCCAAGAACAGCATAGCCGGCTTGGTATGGTTTGGGTGGAAGTAATCATTACAAGATTCCATTAGAACGCAGCTAGGGAGGCTCTCCAAGGTATGTGGCCTGGGAGGACCAGAAACATAATGCTTTGGTACTATTCATGACTCGGTCCTCTGTATGTAATGGTATTAAGCGATGAATGAATGGAATAGGCCTATGAGTTGCTTTTCTTATAAGACAATTGATAGCAAATCTTTCTTTTTGAAAGTTTGGCCCTGTGCCTTATTGTCATTGCAAATGCCAATCTAACGGAAAATTGTCTTTGTGTAAAAGTAAAAGGCAAATTTGAATCTGATGGGGTCGGGGAAATCTGGGGAATAAGGACAGTTTGTGAGGTTTCAGATGTGGTAGTCTTACATTCCAGTACATTGCGGTGAATGCTTGTAATAAAGTCTAGTGCCATTACAGAGATGGATCTCCTCAACAATGTGCAAATCCATTCAACACAATCATTTGTCTGTCGTCACCTTCCCACTATCCTCTTACTGAAAAACATTTACAAACGCACTTCACGCCGGAATTTCAATGCAACATTTGCTCAAAAACCTTCAAGTTCCAGAAATATCTCCAAGCACATTTAAACACACACTCCACTGAACAAACGCATTCCCCACAGATCAATGCACTATTTGTTAAAATGTTCCAACTGCAGAGATATCTCAATGCACATTTAACATCCCACTCCACTGAACGAATTATGCAATGTGAACATTGCCAGCAATGCTTCAAAACAACTTGTGCTCTCAAGAAGCACTTACAAACTCATTCCAATTCCGTTCAGGGTCAACTCCCAATCCCCATGTACCATCATCGCATTCAGTTTTACGCTGCTTTTCAAGAAGATCCCGCAATTCCCGTTCAAGAACATAACATTGGCCTACGTATCGCAGTATGTACTTCTTGCAATGCTCTTCATTGGCCATCAGAGTAGTTGGCTGGCCTGGCCCTGTTGTGCATATCCCATGGTCTTATAGTTGGTGGGTGGGGCTGTCTTGCGTGCCCTTAGTAAATTTTATATAGATAGATAATGACTTGATTTTCCAACTCGAGACTCCATAGTGGCTGTACATTAACCCTTCTGTCCCCTGAATTTATTAATTGTGATGAAATCCTTCATGATGCACTATAATTTGTATTCTCTCATTCCTCTTTCTTTTTGAATATCCATTCTGTCTTAAGTTCTGCATTAGAGTCCCGTCTACTGAAGTATCACCATTACTATTCTCCCTTTCCTTATTTACCTATTCATCCAAAACCAAAATTGTGTTAAATCTCTTAATGTGTTTTTTTTTTTTTGTATTCCTTCTTTGTCCCAAGATTAATCAATAGCTCTGTTTTATATCCTAATTAAAATTTCATCCACCTTCTAAAATTTTTCTTATACTATCCCACTGCCCTTAAAGTAACTCACATTCCAATAATATGTAATGAGATGCTGAGCAAAATGACACCTTTAATTGCCTAACTAAAATAATTACAATAATCAAGCTTTCTAGGCATCTCGGGTCCCTTCCGGCAAGATGTAAAGAGGCCTCAATCTTGTATATTGTAATCTTTTTAGTTAGCCAATAAGAGATGTCCTTTCATTTGACTTCTCCCAACATTTCATAATGGCTAACACAGTACAACACCCTAATACTATTGGCAATAATATGAAATCTATGGCAAAGCTACTAAGTGTAGCAATCTACTACCTAAGACTACAAAATGTCAACAAAAGTCAAGAAAAATTTCCTCAATCATGAATTAAAGAGAAAGCGAGTACTTTTACAGTGAAGTCTAAATGCCAAGTTAGTATTTTTAGAGGTGACTTACTTGGTAAGCAATGACCAGTTGTAATTTCAAAGAGTGCTGTAGTCAAATTTTTCACTCCAGCTATACAAAGTAAACCAGGGTTCTGGGAATCTTAGATCAGACACTACAAATGGAATAGTTCTTTGTATTCTGTGATTCTGAAAGGTGATATATGATGGGGACAGGAAATTTAATACTAAAATGATTTTGATTAATATTAATGCAACTAAAATGGATGATAGAGCTCTTTTCCAAAATGGGTTTACATCTGTCCCTAATCTGAACACTCACAAAATTACTGCTTCTTCTCACCTGTACATAATTGTTACTCAAATGAGTTCCTCATTAACAATCCTATCTTGCCCACTATCAAATATTGTAAGTATGACGCTATTATCTTAAACCCCTGTCATTAGCTGATGAGAACAATACAGAATTACTATCCAAGCAAATTTCTTTGGTACAAATGCATCTCCGCTGTTATACTCTGGGAAACTCTGAAGGTCTTCTTAAGAGGACAGATTTTTCATAGATTTCTCACAAAAATAAATTGTAAACAAAGAAGTTGTCTGAGAATCTGTGAAATTAGCAGAATAGATCTAGAATACTCCTGTTCTCCAAATGAGGCACTCTGTGATTAAAACCCGGTCTGTCTTTCTCTATAATTTAACCTTTTAACTTCTAAAGAAATAACAGTTTATCTTTAAATTACGACATCATTAACATGAACATGGAGAGAAGGACAATAAAATCTTAGCCCAATCCAAAAGCAGGAAGTCTGTAATTTAATAGTAGGAATTAACAATGCAGAAATTTAAAATTATTGACCATAAATATAACTTTCATATTTAGAGAGTACTATGCAAGTCCTTATTTCACTCTGTTTAACACTTAAATTACCAAGTATATAATTTAGAGCACAGTTTTTGTAATTTTCTCCAAATGTAAAGGTTCCTCTGCAACAAATCAGTGATCCTTGCACTCAAGAAATCCTTCCTGCGCATTTTAAGGTTCAATTTGTGAAATTTTTTTTTATGCTTTTATTAAAATTATTTTCCTATATATCTATCAGTTAGTGCATGTTTGCTTTATATATACAAATTTGACAACAGTTTGGTAATATTGTCCAAATCTAAAGGTTCCTCTGCAATGGATCAGTGATGAATGCACTCTGGAGGTCCTAGCCAGTCCAGGTCCATTCCTTCACCTTTGAAAGATTTCTTCTTTACCCCATAATCGAAAAGAAGTTCCTTGTTTGCCCCAATGCCTTTTTGGTGAACAGTACAACTTCCCTCGGCCCCTCTCCAGTGTCTATAGTAAAACACTGGAGCTGCAGGTTGGCTCGTTTGGAAGAGTGGTTAATTAGATGACCAAACGTGTCCATATCCGTGTGACATAGACAAGGAAATGACTGGGCCACAATGCAGAAGGCCTCCTGTCTTGAGTTCTTACAGAAGTAGAGGTAGCCCATCTCCCCAACCTCCACATCCTTCATGTTTATTTTGCCTTCCTTGCAGCTGATGTTTCTTCTGTGGTAGTCAGACTACCTGCCCCTTCTGGAAACATCTGCTGGTCTAAACTTCTCATCCTTTTACCTGGGATATTGTCGCAGACAACCAGTCCCTTCCACTTCTGGCTGGAGACATACTGCTGAATGTATTTGTCCTGTGGTATGTCCTCCATGGATCCTTCAGGCTTCCACATGTCCTGGATCTTGGTAGCGGAAGGGATGTTGGTTGTCCACCCTTGCTGAATTATCCTCTTCTCAATATGATGGATAGGTTGTCATTTGCAGAAAGATGCAGAAAAACAGGATAGAGAAATGTAACTTTGACTCGCACAATTCATGAAATAGTGTAAATTACCATCTCTAGTTTAAGGACAGGAACAATAGAAGAAAACTTACAAAGAATGTGTTGGAGAGCTGAGCAGGAAGCCCTCCAGTGCCAATAGTCACTACACATCCTATCATGCATCCCAGTGAGCACCTTCCTCTGCTTCTTCTTGGGGACTTCACCATCCAGTGTCACTGGTAATTGCATAGCAAGATTTTCATATGACTGTTGCTCATCCAACTTTTCATTGAAGACTGCAGCATCCCCTCTGTTCCTGGCTGAGGTCGTCTGATATCTGTAAAGAAAAACAAAACAATTTAAGACACAGATTCAAAAGAAACTCATTGAATTCAATGGAAGTATGTTTTAAAAGGAGGACAATTGTCAATTCAACTCACTCTGAGCTACTCTCACTCATCAGGTTCTGTATGATGAGCTTTCCTCTGGCAATGGTGTCTGGCTGGGCAAGATGGTAATGTTTCTCTGCAGTAGCATTACTGTGGGCCATGTAGTCAGCCGCGGTGCTCTTCTCAATGTCGTTACAGGATCTCATTGCTGCTGTTTCCAGGACCCCCCTGGCCACACCGGCGGTGAACTCCTTGATCTTGTACCTGTAAGCACACGGTTAAAAACATATTACCATATTTTCATTTAAACAAAAAAAAAAGTTATTCATTTCAACAAAAGGTGTCTTTTATGATGACTGACTTTTGGTGCAAACGATTCACATCATTAGAGGGGTTATAAATAGGATTGGCAGTGGTGGATAAGAAAAACCTGTTTGAAGGGTCGTCCTCAGCCAGGGGATGCCATTCCTTCACGTAGATGGTGCGTATTTTCACAAAATACAAATCGAACCACTGCAAAGATAAAAGAAAAGTCACAATGAGCAAGTTGTACTGTCAACCTCAGAGTTCCCATCTGTGGACTCTTTCTATCTCTGACAGTACATTGAGATCCACATTGGATCACACTTAGTTTACATACCTGCTCCTACTCTTGATTTTGCACCAGAGTTGCCATCTGTTGGTTGGATGTTTTGTGCTCTTTCACCCCAAAGATGGCAAATCTTTTTTCTTCATGCCCGACTTTAAGGAGCTGCTCCTTTCGGTTTACCCATTCGTAGACCTGGAATGATAAAAATAGGAATGACAGTTACACTCAAAGAATGTGACACTATAAATTGTCAGCTTGGGAATACATGAAACAGAGGAAATCTTACCGTCATATTCTTCACTACTCCACTTCTCTGAAGGTGGCCGAGGAGGACAACTGCTTCTTAATAATACAGAACCAGCAGGTGTTCCTCCTTGGACGTTGGCTCATCACAGTAGTTTTGAATTGACAGACAGGAAGTCTCTCTTTGACACCTGGAAAATGAGATGACATTCT
>NW_024386134.1:5000-31689 GCF_016835505.1 Polypterus senegalus | reverse complement strand
CTGTTAGTATGTTCTTACATAAAAAAATACTTTTTGTAGTGGTGTATATTGTGCAATGTTTTATGATGCACATTACTGTTATGCTGTTTATGTACAACACTATACCTTTACAATTTATCAAACTTTGTGTGAGAACAGTTTCTTTATTGAAATACATTAGCTGTATGAATTAATCACTATTTTATAACAAAAAATCTAAATATTAAAACATTTATAAAAATACAAATCTTCTACATGTATATACTACAATACAGTATGCAAAGAACTTTATGATTTGCAAATAAATTATATAAATGCAATAGCTGAAGAGAAAATATAGCTCTGAATAATTCCAGAGTGGTTATCTATCTACAAATAAATAATCTTTGACGGCAATAATAAGTTTAATGTTGTTTCAATTGTTATTTAATTAGCTAGTCACCTAATTTTGTTCAAAAGGCTGAGCCATTTTCATAATACCATAGGAATGTATTATACAGTATTATTTAAAACAAAACAAAAAAACAAACAAAAGACACATAAAATGTGCACATTAGAATTTTGCCCAGCTCTTCTACAAAACATGGGCATTATTTTTGTATGAAACTCTTCTCTTTCACCCACATAGCAGTCTTTAACCTTTTGTACTTCTGCTTCTTAACATTTCCCTTAACAGTTGTGAGAAGCCAGGATGATTACTGACAAAAAGAACAACTTTAGAAAATGAACATTGGATAAGTGATTCAGTTGCATTGTATTACTGCATCATTCTTGGTTTTCAAAACCAAATGTCATGGTGTGATGTATTGTTGCATGTTGATTTGTGCATGCAGAAGAATTTTACTGTACTCTGTACACTTGACAATGATGATTTTATGCACTTTTGTAACTGCAGGGAGAATGGAAGCACAGTAGTTAACATTGCTTCCCATCTCAAAAGTTCTAGATTTGAATCCTGGCCTGGACATTACATCTGCATGTGTTTATTCACTAGTACATCACCTGGCAAAGAGCCAAGTGTGCCCCTGGTAACCCAACCTGACACAGACATATGCTAAACGCAAGTGCAATCACACACACAGATTTTATTCTTCTTTTTGCCCATGGGAAATACCTTCACCTGTTTCCTACCGCTACAGCATGTTACAAGCACTAGGCACAGTCCAACACAAAACCTTTTCTTCCATCTTTCTTTCGCCCAGTTCCTCCTACCAAGCTTTGTCTTCTCCTACCCAACTCTGGCTCCCAGAACAGCGGCTGGGGGCCCCTTTTATAAGGCACTCAGAAGTGCTCCAGGTGCTCATTGACCTATTCCCGGTACCACTTCCAGACGTAGAGACAGAGCAGCAAAAAAGGGCTCAAGAGATTTCCAGGCACCCCCTGGTGGTGGCCACGTGCCCCAGGAGGGTTCAGCTTCCATGCTCCAAACCTATAGTACCACTCCACTCCAGAGGAGCTGCCCACTAGTGCCCCAGGGGAGGTAATCTTCCAGAAATGCTTCTTCTCCGGTCCTTCCATAGTCAGGGCATTCCAGCCATCTGCCACTATATATAAGGAACTTGGAGTTCTTTATTTCAGCCCTGTTGGGTACCGTGGATGCTGCTAGGAGGTGCTGCAAAAATGGAGGAGCCATGTGGCATGGGGTTTCTGCCTAACCCGAAATGCTTACGGATCACGTGGGTGGAAGAACATAAGCACTTCCAGGTTGGACACTATAAAAGGAATTGTCAGCCTCACTGCGACGAGCATATGACTTGTATTTGTAATGAAACCCATCAGTCAGCATGTCCAATGTGCTCACTGCCAGCAGAGCTCACCACAGTTCTTTACATAGCAGCAATGCCATGTGTTCACAGTGCTGTTCACATGGCCACACCAAGACTTGCCACAAGAAGGACTTGAATCCCAGTTACATGTCTGAGATAGCTAGCACTTCCAGTTGTTGGGTCGCATTATGCCCATCATATCATAAACTGTTGATTACATGACAGGCAAACAACCCTTAAAATTTTATATATAGGTTTATTTATGCAACAACCTAAAATGTTCTGCAGCAATTAAAGTAAATTAAGCCTTGAAAGATGAAGCAAAGAGTTTGCACAGGTGTCTTAAAAGCCCTCTGTCTGTCTTAAGGAGACTTGGAACAGACTGTGTTACTACACCCTCTGAAGTACTACTTGAACAATATACCAGTGGTAATGGCAAGAAAACAGCAGTTAACAAATTAAATGAGACAGAGAATTATTACCATTAGAAGTGTAAGCCTTTCATTTAGAGGGATTACAACAATAACAACATTTATTTATATAGCACATTTTCATACAAAAAGTAGCTCAAAGTGCTTTGCTTTAAATAATGAAGAAAAGCCAAAATAAGAAATTAAAATAAGACATTAGTTAACATAGAAAAAGAGTAAGGTCCGATGGCCAGGGTGGACAGAAAAAAACAGAAAAAAAAACTCCAGACGGCTGGAGAAAAAAAAAATAAAATCTGCAGGGGTTTCAGGCCATGGGACCGTCCAGTCCCCTATGGGCATTCTACCTAACATAAATGAAATAGTCCTCTTTGTAGTTAGGGTTCACATGGAGTCACTTCATGTTAATGGTCATACAGACTTCTGGCTTTTAATCCATCCATCATTGTTGGAACATCACGGTGCTTTGAGTAGATGAAAAGGATACCAGAAAAGGAAACAGAAGAGAGAGTAGAGGTTAGTATGGATTTTAGAGCCACCATGAATAGTTATTATAATGACAAATAAATCAGTGAGTACAGTGGTTTCCTACACAATTCAAAGGCATTGGAAACTGGAAGAAACTCCGATAAGCAGAGATCTGTCAGCCCCAAAGTCACAACTCAATCAGAAGACAAGTTTCTGAGGATCACCAGCTTGTGTGGTAGGTGCCTCACTGCACAACAGCTTCAAGCACAGCTTAACAGGGCTTGAAAAAAGCAAGTCTCAGTTTCTACTGCAAAGAGGAGACTTTGTGCTGCAGGTTTGACACAGCAAGTGACCATAAAAAAAACATTCCTTAATGGACAAAATAGGGCCTTGAAATACCAGCTGTGGACTACTGCAGACTGTTATTAGTTTAAACTCTGAATCTTTTTTTATTTCAACTTTTAATATTTTACTTCATCCATCATCCAACCTGCTATATCCTATTGCTGGAGCCAATCCCAGCCAACACAGGGTGCAAGGCAGGAAACAAACCCTGGGCAGGGCGCCAGCCCACCACAGGCACACACCCTCACACCAAAGGGACAATTTAGAATTGCCAATGCTCCTAACCTGCATGTCTTTGGACTGTGGGAGGAAACTGGAGTACCCGGAGGAAACCCATGCAGACACGGGAGAACATGCAATCTCCATGCAGGGAGGACCTAGGAAGCGAACCCGGAAAGTGAACCTGGGTCTATTAACTGCGAGACAGCAGCTCTACCACTGTGCCGCCCCTATTTTATTTCATTCTTTTAGAAAAAAAAAACAAAAAAACAGAGCCTTAAACGTATTAGTTAAGATTTCCAGAATCTGGAAAAAAATTTATTTATTAGCCTGGGGTAAATAAGATACACACAAGAGACAAGAAAAGAAGATCTTCACCATCACCCTGCCTTTACTGTGTTTTGTTAATTTTGTGTTATTTCAATAGTGAGTACATATTGTTTGTCAAGTTACAGTGCTAAGTGCACCTAGTTTGGGTGATTGCCATACTCTCATAGGTGTTAGAGACTAAGAAGAAATGCCTTTAATAAGAAGCAAAGCAGTGACTGGACACCTGCTTTGTTAAGTGGCATAGGTGTGGAGTCACACCCAGGTGTGAAATCAACTGTTTGGTCTACTCATGTCAACTTAATGTGTCCCTTTGCTTATGGAAGCTGTCCACATGCTGATGATGATTTACACATGGGTCACTATGAGGTAGCTATTTCTACTGTAAGTCTCATTTTGCTTTAGGTAGCTGTTCACATACAGATAAAACTGGGGACATGAAATGCTATATATAAAGCAGCTATACAGAAGACTCAGTTTGCTTAAGGCAGCTGTCCATGTACTGATAAAGTCATACACGTTAGGCACTATAAAGCAGATATACCCAACATTTGTACACACACGCACACTCATACATATACACACACACTATACTATGTGACAATGGAGAGCCAAAATAACGAACAGGAGAACTTCAAAGATAAGTCACAGAGTATGCTGAAGAAGTTTTAGAAAGGTCTAATTAGCATATCCAGATAATGAAAGAAGGATATAACTTGATATAAAGAGGAATAAAGTGTCTTGTCATTTGTATTTAGTAACTAGACCAGCTGATGTGAGCACTAAGAACCCAATAATTCTTCAGTAGAGAATCATTATTTTCCTGTTTTACTTAATATCCAAAAGAAATGCCTGATTCAGTGGCGTAGCGTGGGTGTCAGCGGAGGAAAATTTCGGCACACCCTTATTTAGGTATTTCAATTTGAAAGACTAAAATATACAGTAATTCTTTGCCGCCCCCTAAAAGTGTCGCCTGAGGCCGGCCGCCCCACTACGCTACGCCACTGGCCTGATTCAATATTCGTATTTAGCTTTAAGATCCTAATTGCCCCATGCTTACATATTTGATTGATAAGTAAGTGTTGCAAATTAAGACTATTTGGAGGACAATGCTGCGAAATACAATGAAATTGTTATTACTGCCATAATGTAAACTGCTCAGCAGTCAATTGTGTTTAATAAACTAAATTGACTAAACAAGTCCATTTTGACCCCTTTACTAACTAACTTTTCAACTCACATTGATACACCATCATCCCTACATTTACTCATCTCCAGTGAATGGTAGCTGGTGATAGGAGCCAACTGTTGGAACAGTGCTTGCTGCAGCTGGGAGAGCTGAATACAGTCTGTTGGGATGTAAAGTGCATGAAGAAGGAAGTGATTTATTATGGGGTAAAACTGACAATAGTACAGAAATGGCCATTGACAGCATAGTAGCTTCTAGTCCTAGTGATAGTGATGCATATAGTGTGATAATTTTGTTCAGATGGTAAGAATATTGTCACTTTTGAATATGTGTGATATTGCTAGTGATGATATCACAAGCATATTAGGCACCTTGGAAAGCTGCTATTGAGTGGGTCTACAGGGCACAAGGTAGACAAGTACAATAATCCCTTACAGTATTTCAATCTGTTCTTATTGTGACTTAGCCCAAAAGAAATACATATTAAGTGATCCAGCAGCATACACTGCTGGTTTACTTTGCACTCCTTCTTTATCAAGGCTTAATTTAAAAGCAAGAATCTGAAATGTGCTGCTCAATATAACTTTATTTAAAACACCTTATGGACAGGAGATTTCAAGTGTAAAATGTGTAATTTTAGTTCTCTGGTGTTTGCATTTTATTGACAACATCTTGGCTCTCACTTTCTTCAGTAGTACAGTAATAAGAAATCCTTTATGAAAATAATTCTTTGAGCACAAACAGGGAGATTCAGTAGAGTCTACACACCTAAACAGAATGTTGTTATTGATGAATGAATATTGATTAATTGTAAAGGTCATTGAGAAACAAAGCAATACAAACATTGTACAATTGCTGATCTGGCATTATTGCTACTGAACAACAGGTATAGTTTATTGATCTCTTGACAAAAATGCTCACACTCTTAAAATTAAGAGTGCCAAAGTGGTTCTTCAGAATAATGCCTCAGGGAAACCATTTTGGTTCTTGAAAGAACTGTTCATAAAAGACCCAGAAAGAACCTTTTATCTGTAACAGGTTCCATAAATAGTCATGAACAGATAATAGATTTGTGTAATCCCAATGGGTTCTTAATTTTAACAGGACTCTTATTGCATACAATAACACAGCTTAAAGTCCGATTTTCAAAGTCCAAAGAAGTAACTTCATATACAAAGAACCCTTCTCAGAATTAAATATTTTTTGATTAAACAATGCATCCACGACGAACCACACAACCCAGGAGCATGCCATTATTAAACCAATATTTTTAAGAGTGCAGAATCAGCAAACTGATGAAGAACTAAACTTGCTGATTTGTTTCTATTTTATTTTATGAAAATTTTGCTTTTTTTTTTTTTTTTTCCTTTTTTTTCTTTAGTTTTAGCTTCACATCAAAAAATACACTGTATGGTAAAAATAGGCAAGAATAATGTTTGAAATATTTTCCTATTTATTTCATCTTTCTTTCACTCTTTCTCAAAATAGATTGTTAAAGGCTGCCATTTTCTTTTTTTTAACATCTTATGTCTGCTGTGAAATCACTTGAGGTTTTTGTACTGTGCTGTCAGGTATCATTTTAAGCTTAGACATTGCATACTTTGTCTCTATATATTGCTCATCATCTCAGATATATCTGTGGTTTATGTGGATGTCCATTCACTTATTGGTATTCTTACATTTCTTTCCTTTCTTTTGTTGTACCTATTCATGTTTCGGCAACTTATAAGCTTTGACATTATGTGCTACTTTTTCTGTGACTTCCTCATTACACCTAGGTGGGGACCAAACAAAGAATCAAAGAGTCCCTCCCCTTTAAGTCTGCTTCACATTTGGTGCAAGCAAGTCAATAAATGTGAATTATGAATAAAGAAGGCACAAATTGTGTCAGACACCTGAACATTCTTTGTGAGCAATTAAGGCTGAAGACGTTCAATTATTGAACAAATAATAATGAAGTATTGCTTATTGGGATTTCTTAAATATTTTAAGCTAACCTTAGTTCACATTAAACCATGATCTATTAGAAACCGGCATTTACAAAAAAGATCTGCTATAATTTAGAAAAATAACAGAAATGAGTTGTTATTATGCTGTTTATTTTAAAATATTATTATACTTCAGGAAGCAACATTTTTCATATCTTACAGCATCATTTTTACTACCAATTCACTCTCCATTTGCAAACGGAAGTAAAAATTTCAATGTGCTCTGTGCATGTGATAGTAATTCAATTGAAACCTAAACTTTGATTTTCAGAATTGATATAAACAGTAATAATTACCGACTGAGCATTTGCTTTTTCTAACATTATTGGGATCTCCTCAGCAACATTTATTTATATAGCATATTTTCATATAAAGGACGTAGCTCAATCTGTTTTATAAGATGTCAAAGAAGTAGTTACATGCAAAGAAAAATAAATCAAATTTAGATAACAATAATGCATAAATAATACACAAAAATAAACAATGCACACTTAAATACGATAGATATACTGTATAACTAACAGAAAGGATTGTGTCATAAAACTTGGATTGTATTTATTTTAAAACTGAAAATATGTATATAACACGTTAAATAACGTGACAAGAAATAGTTACATTTTAAGTAATCGTGACTGTGCACGCGATCTACAATTGGGTTTGAAAATGAAGATTCAGTCACTTTATGGATGCTACTTGCAGTAGCCAAAACTAGCCTCCTTCCGGCAGGTGGCGGAATAACATTTACGTCATATGTGCCATAGTATGTCTCTTAGCGTGTTCGCTTCGACACGTTGTTTTCTTCCTTTTCTTTTTGCAGCCGAAGATGTCGGTATACGGGCCCATAGTGAAGATTCATCCGGTGGTTCTTGCTTCCATTGTTGACTCTTATGAGCGACGCAATGAAGGAGCTTGTCGAGTTATCGGGACACTGCTCGGTAAGACGTGACCAGGTTTATCGGTGGTGGCTCAGGAGGAGACCTCGGCGGGTATTCAGGTTTGAGGAAATGGAGCCGGTAGTAAATGTGACGTTAAAGTACAATGTAGCCGGTAGGTTTTCGTCGTTGGTAGAGTTTTTTTGTTGCGATTTATGTTAAGCAGTGACACGACTATAAGTAAGTATTTACTTCTCTTTTGAGTACAGGAATCTTTTTAAAATGTCTGTGTTTAATATCGGACAAAGAGGCATGTATTAGTCACGTAACGGTTAGTTTAACCGCAGAATAAAATTCTTTTTAAATTAATTACTTAATTGTTAAGTGTAAAATACAAGGGATGTATTTTTTCTAGAACGTTGCTAACGAGTTCTCTCTCTAAAAGTGAGCTTTTCAAATTAGTTTTGCATTCAGAAACGACATTAAGGTAAAAACATGCTAAAAAATGTTTGTTATTGACAGGAACCATCGATAAGCATACAGTCGAAGTTACCAATTGCTTCTCTGTTCCACACAACGAGTCCGAAGATGAGGTAAGCCGTTAGAACTTCACTGTACTCTGCACACGTGTCAATAATGATTATTGATACTTTGATAATATAATTATTGCTACTACTGCCTACACCCATTTTTAAAGGCCATGTTTAAAAGGAGCCTGCGATTGTTTTAGTCCATTCAAGATAATGTAGTGTAGTCTCCAGTAAACACTATAGCAATTCACAATACATAACTTTCATACCGTGTAATGAAATCACAGAGAAGAATCGCCACTCACATTTGTATTAATGAATCCTCCAACGTATCCATACTCTGTGTTTTGTTGAATATCAATTTTGGAAACATTTTACAATTTTAATTTAGAATTGCTTTAAAGCGCTCTTGAAATTAATTTATAGAACTACACTCTGTGAAATTGGTATTGTACACGTGAAAGTCCTCTACTTTTGCTACATTTTATGAATTTTTGGAGAAGTTCCAGACTTATTCAGACACACCACTTCTACTATGTTTTCTTTTTTCCCCCCATTCTAAACTTAATTTGTCACTGTGTACCCTTTCACTTTTTATCTTGCACTTATTTTTTTTCCCCAGTTCCACAACCTATATCTTTATTAAGAAGCATTACACAAATGACCATAGTAGATATTGACATGTAGATCTGCATCTTTTTGCATAAACCTTTGTTTAAATTGATAATACATATATAAAGAAGTTTATTAAAACGTGTTTTAGTTCAAATAATAGAAAATTTTACTTAAAATACTAACTTGCTGGCTCATTTTTGCCACAGGTAGCAGTTGACATGGAGTTTGCAAAGAACATGTATGAGCTCCACAAGAAGGTCTCCCCCAGTGAAGTTATTGTAGGCTGGTAATGTTTTTTTGTTCTTCAATTTTTATATATTCTTACAATTATTTTCCATTTTAGAAGGTTGTAGGGTTTTTACTGGCAATCTCTACAGGTCAATAATCCGCTTTAGGGAGTTTTCTACAAAATCGGATAATTTTCAAATTTGAGCCTAAATTTACATAAATAATAGATTAAAATGAGTAAGCATTCTTATTTTGTTTATTAACTTACATTATATAGTTAAGCATTATTATTGTGTTCATTAACTTCCATTATATAGTGCAAAATACATTACCAAAACAAAAAAATATTTTGTAAATCCACCAGAAATATTACATGTATTAAACTGCTTTTTCCGTGAAGTATTATAAAGGGAGGAACTACTATTTAGCAGTATTTTTAGTTGTGTTTTTTGCATAGCATGATTTTAGCCTTGTTATCAATATTGTGATGTAAATGTATGCATACTCATTGATTGGTATTTCCTATGAATTTAATACCATAAGGAGATGTCTTAGGGCTCATTTATACTTCACGCGACGCATGTTGCAGCGGACGCTCCTGCTACGCAAGCGTTGAAGTGTTTATACTTGCGCGTACTTTACGTAAATCTGGAGGAGTCCACCAGGTGGCAGTGCGAGATATTATCACGGTGAGAACATGTTTGGCTTCTCTGTGTTGTGAATTGCCTAAAACACCTATTAAATTCCGATAACACCTTACCGCAATTGTCTGTGAAAAGGATGTTTATTGATTAAATCCATCAATCCAGAGATGTGTCCATTCCAACAAGCATTGGGCACGACTGAGAAACAATCCCTGGACGAGGTCTCCGCTCATCATAAAGGTGAATACAAGCACACATACACTAGCGTCATTTTAGCGGCACCAAATCCCCAAATCTGCTTATCTTTGGAAGGAAACCGGAGCACAGTGTGGAATACAAGCAGGAAATACCAGTAAGCGTAACTCCCTGCGAGACAGCAGTGCTATTGCTCCGCCACCGTGTCACCCCCATGTGTGTAATTATTAACAGTATTCATTATTTAAATGAAATTATATGTAAAATGTAACATACACACTTTAATGAATTTCATCATGAAAGTGATATCAAGTATGAATCTAAAGATTCTAAATGTGCAGAGAGTTGGAATATCATACATTTAATTTGTTCTGTGTGGTGATCTTTTGCTGCTTGCCGCAGCTGTCAGGTCCAAGAAGCTTGTAGCGATTAAAACTGGGATGGCGTTCTGACGGTCTGCTTTAATGATAAAGTAAACTACGAGGTTAAAGTGGACAATTGAGATTAAAGCGAAATTTCCACTTTAATCACAAAATACACGTTTTCACCGTGTCCTTTATTTTTTTCTCAGTGGTTCAAATATAACGCTATACATTATGTTGCTGTTGTTAAGTTGCAAAAATAAAAAAGTTAAAAAAGACGACACAAAAGATGGTATGTGAGACTTTTAAAATGTATCGTATCATTACATTGGGAGCGATCTACATGTGACAGAAAGCCTCTATGCCGATCCTACGGGATGGATGCTTCGATGTGGTGAAGCAAATGCCGACATACAAATGCATTTGTGGTGCTTTTATATTCAAGCGTCGCATATTCCCGATCGTAATGACACGATACATTTTAAAAGTCTCAGTGCCGTCTATTTTTATTTTTTTGCAACTTCACGTCGGCAACATAATGTATAGCGCTGTATTTGAGCCACTGAGAAAAAATAAGCACGGCGTGTTATTTATTTTGTGATTAAAGTGAAATTTCGCTTTAATCTCGAAATGTCCACTTTAACCTCGTAGTTTACTTTATTATTAAAGCAGACCGTCAGAACGCCATCCCAGTTTTCATCGCTTCTGAGCTTCTTGTACCTGACAGCAGGTAAAGTAAAAAAATAAAAAATAGGCGGCACAAAAGATGGTATGTGAGACTTTTAAAATGTATCGTTATCATTACGATCGGGAATATCGACGCTTGAATATAAAAGCACCACGAATGCATCTGTATGTCGCCATTTTCCTTCAACACTTTGAACCATTCATCAAACAGCAAAGCGCGCACATCGAAGGATCTCCATAGAGGCTTGCTGTCACATGTAGATAGTAAACAGAGACTCTGGCGTCCCGTTCCGACTTTTAGCACACTCGCCCCGACTTTTACTGGTACTGCAACTCGCGCGCGCGTGGCGTTAATTTCTGAGGACCTGCTCAGAGGGCCGCGTGAAATGAACGCTGGGAACACGTGGCAGCCATGATGCGGACGCGTACGCGTTCTGAGTGTGAAGTATAAATGAGCCCTTACACCACATCACTTCTCTGTTTCTGTACCTCTTTTAATTTAGCTGCCACATTAAATCCTAGTACAGTGGTACCTTGACTTACGAGTGTCCCAACTGAGGTTTTTGAGATGCGAGCCGTCTCTCGGACGATTTTTTTTCTTTGAGTTGGGAGCTAAAATTAGGGTTATGAGCCACCTTCAGACACCCCACCACTAGTTCACGCAGCGAACGCCACAGTTAACGCCGCAACATCCGCCCAGCATCCCGTGTCTCACTTGTTCACTTTAAGCGGTAGGGCTGCAGCGGTGTCGACAACGTCGACTACAAAAATCGGTGGCGCAAATTTTTTGTTGTCAATGCGTCATAAAAAGAACCTTCAATAGAGGCTCAAGTCACAAAGAACCATATTGGTTTTTGTAACTGCAATGCACTACATGAACATCTTGGGGCAGTATCGTTTGTTATTGTTTGTCAAGACTGCACACAGTCCTACCAACGAAGAAGAATGTAGAGGAAAATAAACATGGTTGCAATGGCGCGTCGGATAGAGAAGGGGGAAGGAGATGGAAAAAAATTGAGACAAACTTTCTAAAAGTGTGGGAGCACTTCATCGAAAAAGAAAAAAAGTTGAATGCAGATTATTCAAAGCGGAGCTGTCTTTTCACGGCAGCACCACCGCAATGCATAAGCATCTGAAACGCAAGCATCCTGGAGCTGTGATGCCGCCGTCTTTTGAGGGTAAGTTTTAGCGAGTAAAGTTAGTGTCGTGTTAACGTTGATGTTTGTACTATAATGTGTATATCAAGGTTTCGACAATGATAGTTAACCCTTAAACCTACACATACTTGTGGGTTAATGCACCCCTGGACGCCAAATACTTTTTAGCTGCAGTTTTTAAGTAAACATCACAATTCACAAAGAAAATGTGAAATTTTAATGGAACACATGTTTTTTCTCATGCAAAGAGCATCACAATTACTGCAACACTGATCATTTTACACACTGCAAATGAACTGTAACAATTATATTAAAAAAAAAAAAAACTACTGCAGCAATCTATTATATGTTCAAGGTGCAACTGAAGCCAATTGATGAAATTCAGTAAATCACTGAGCCAGCTGCACTTGAACTGGCTGACAAGCAAACACACAGAGGTAAACGCTGATGATTGCAGGCTCGTCTAGTGCAGCGGCTGAATCCTAGAGACAGTGAGGCTGGAGTTCTGCCGGGGCTGGCAGTGCTCATGAGCTGGTTGCTCAACTAATGTACGGCACTGACTGATCAGCTCTGGCGTGTTGCCAAATTGCTCTGTGAAACAAATATACCAGGTTGCAGGGTTCATTGCATGTATGTCGCCAAATTTACTTTGCTGGCAAATTGCACTGAGAAGCAACTTTAGCCGGTTGTGGAGTTCAATGAATGTACATTGCCGAATTTATGTCACCGCATATACTCGGCTTCGGCGTGCTTCCAAATTGCGCTGTAAACCGACTCTAGCCGGTTGTTGTGGTTTAAGGGTTAAGTGAATATAATTTCAGTTATGTTTGCTAACATGGTTGGAGCTATAGTAAACGAATGAATAGGAGTAGCTGAGCTGTCCTAGTTTTTTTTTTTTTTTTTTTTTTATAATATTTGAGTTCACATGAATAGTAAACCATCTCTAACTAACGTTAGGTAACTTGTGTTTTGGGGTATATCAGTAATTAGCTTGTTACATATTTTAGTCCGTTATTTTTTTATTTTGGCATAATATAGTACATGATGTGGTAAACTACAACACTTCTCCTTCCGAGTGTGATGATTAAAACATCTTTCTCTGTCTGCAAAATCATTCTTGTGTATTCCTGCTATCTTTGAGAGTCTCTTCTCAGCAGCTGGGAACATTGTCTCAAAGAAGAGAGGCAGCCTCACACCAGAGCATGTCAAAATGCTCATGTTCCTGCACTGCAATCAGGAATATATGAACTGAATCTTTTATAAACTGTACATTATTATTTCGTTTGTATTGAAGCTTTATTTAAACATTTGGACTTCAAAACACGCCAGTGTGCCATTTTTGGTTAAGTTAAATGCACTTTTTTTGTTTAAAGACTATGTGCACTTTAGTTTGTATTGTTTAATGTATTTCTTTTTTATTGTGTTGGTCACACTACTATAAAACATCTGATTATTTTAAAATTCAAATGTTTCACTGGTTATTGTAATTTGATTATTATTAGTTTTAATCATGTTAATGCAGAGACATCAGGGTGACATTCACAAGTGGACAGACGTGAGCAGATGAGGTAAGACATGCACTGGAGCCCAGAACAGGATGTGCAACCACAGGTCGCAGGCATCAAAATAGTCAGGCATGAAATAATTGTGAGTAATTGAAAAACAAATTGAACGATTAGTCAACTACCAAAATAATCATTAGTTGCAGCCCTATTAAGTGGTAGCTTGCAATGGAAGCATCAGTGTTGTGCTCGCATTTGTGCTTGCAAAACTTTGTTTTTTCCAACTATGGGCCTAAAAAAAATGTGAGTGCAAAGGATAGTGCTGAGATGAAGAAACGGATGATGTGCATTAAATTTAAGAAAGAAATTATCAAAAAACATGACCAAGGTGTGCGTGTAGTCGACTTGGTGAAGCAGTGACGAGTAGCACTTCTACAATCTGCACCATACTGAAGCAGAAGGAGCCGATAAAGGCTATAATGCCAGCCAAGGGCATTAAAATAATTTCTAAACAGCGGACATCTTTCCATGAAAATATGGAGAAGCTGCTGATGGTGTGGTTGATGGAGAAGTAGTTCGCAGGAGATACCATGACGGAGGCTATAATCTGCGTGAAGGCACAAGCTTTTTACGCTGATTTGTTGCAGCAGACACCAGGCACTTCAACGGACAAGGCATCGGGCGAGCCGTTTAAAGCCAGTCGGGGCTGATTCGAGAATTTTAAAAAGGGGACCGGCATTCGTTCCATTGTCAGGCATGCGTGCGGCAGCTGCAAGATTAAACCACTGCCCATTTATCATTCGGAAAACCCCAGAGCCTTTAAGTCACAAAAAAAATACCCATGCAGATGAAAGTGAGGAAGGTGTGGCGAAAAGGGCAAAAATCGGCGAATAAGCAGTTCAGCCTTTCTCCTCCACCTCTGTCAATATCTTCAAGTCGTCTGATCTCCAAGGTACTGTAAATGCTGTACATTATACCTAAAACCAGTTTATTGCAGTACATTCTATTGTATTGTGTTTTTATACAATATTCATTATTTATAAGTAAATTTTCTTATTTAAAACATGTAACAAAAATTGCAGTGTTTTTGGGGGTCCGAACGGATTAATGCCATTTTAGTTCATTTCAATGGGGAAAATTGACATATGAGTAATTTGAGTTATGAGCTCCGTTACGGAACAAATTAAACTTGTAAGTCAACGCACCACTGTATAATTAATAAAGGACACTTGCTCATTTTGAACCAGTCCAAGGTGCAAGAAAATCCTTTCTTTTTCAAATGTCAGGCTTTCCCCTACCCCCCCAAATGTCAGGCTTTTTTTCTAGAAAATGGAAGTTTGGTCATGCCCACATAGGCAAACATTTTAAGCCTTACTTTGCAATTCTCCATCATTTAACTTTTTCCTGAATGGGCTTAAATAAAAGCCTAATTTGGCTTTTGTTCTGATTTTTCAGCTGAAGGAAATATTATTGGATGAAATTATTCTGTTTTCTGTGTTCTGTTCTGGCAGTTTTGGAAGTTACCATTTGTGTCGTCACACCTCCCTACTTCATTCTTTTTGTGCCAGTTTCTGCTGGTCAGAGCTTTGGGAGAAATGTTAAGTTGTTATTTGATCAGTCTTAACAAAAAGGAAGGGTTTTATGTTACAAATAGATTTTTTTTTTTTGGGATGGGGTACATCATTTGGGTAATATCTTTACTGGAACTGTCTAAATGAGATCTACCACTTAAAACACACTCTCCAAAACTGATCTTTAGGTAATGTATGATTTACTTTCAAAACTCGCTGCTTAAAAGATTTCTACTTCCGGATGCAATGAAAGAAATCTTTTAATATATTACCAGTGTAAAATGGATTGTTAGTGTAAATTATGCATTTCAGAAAATGTTCCCTCTTTACAATACAGTATTTGCTATATCAATTGAAGCTGCCTGTCAGTTTCTCTTTCTCTCTCATTGTTTCGTAAATTCTTTCCATTGTCTTTGATATTCACAGGGTACAGTGTAGTTTTAAACGCAACGCAATGCAGTGCTGTCGGTGTTCATCTCTGTAACTGCGCTTTTCTTAATCTGCTATTGCAAACTAAACATAGGAGTTATCAACATGTATTTCTTTTAAATAACTGTTGGTAATAAGATTTATAAATGTGTAGGTATTTTTTAAATTGTTTTCTTTCTGCCAGTGATTTGATACTACATATTTGTCATCCTCGTATAACTGTTTACATTTGAATATTATAAATATAACATTTTTAATTTTATTCATGAAGTGTTTATTCTTTTTATGGTGTAGACATTTCTACAGGATTCAAATTTTTATTTGTAATGAAGTAAATTACTTGTGACTTTCACTAGGTATGCTACAGGGTATGATATCACAGAACACTCTGTTTTAATTCATGAGTATTACAGCCGGGAAGCACAGAACCCAGTTCACCTTACAGTAGACACTGCCTTACAAAGTGGAAGAATGAATATTCGTGCATATGTCAGGTAAGTTTAAGGACACTGTAAATTGGTTTTAGTTTCATCTGAATATTCTACACTTCATTTTTTCATCTGTAATCTGTGTTACCCAAGCCTACAACAAAAAATGGCAAATTTGACTTATGGAGGACACCGTTACACCATGAGTTACTTTTGATTAAGCTACATGAAGTGTACAAAAATGGAAACAGATGTATTAGATTTTGTCAGACCTCTTAGCCTACTATATTCATAGTCATAATTATGGTATTGTCACATGTATGCAGTGAAACTCTTACTTGCATGTGCTAATCACGATGTAACCCCTCTCCACTCACCATGAGCAGTGAGACTTTAACTCGAAACCTCTGTTTTCATATGTGAATTAACTACCTTATAGATAAAACTATAATTTCTTTGAAGCTTTCAATTCATTCAATAAGCAGATGCTTGTCTTTTGCCAATGAAATCTACCAGTTAATGTTTTTTAGTGTACCTAATTTGAGCACCTGATTTAGATTATATATAGAAAACTGCTTAGAAAACTGAGTTATCTTCTTGTTTTTAGTGCTCAGATGGGCGTACCTGGAAAGACTGTTGGTGTGATGTTTACTCCATTAACAACTAAATATGTCTATTATGATACTGAGAGGATTGGAGGTAAGTCTTTCCACTATTAACCTAATCTCTCTAGGGCTAAGAATTATTAATATTGCAAATTAACAATTTTGTTACATAGGAGTAATTTATCGCGCAGTGATTATTTGTTTATAGTTTTAGTAAATGGCTGCCAGTTTTACTAATAACCTTGGTGAGCTATTTATTTTTATTGGGTGGTCTATGGTTGGCAGTGGTCAAGTGCTGATCTTTTTATTTATTCTTATAGCCTTAATCTAGAAATTTTATTTATATTGTTGGCATTGATTACATGCTATAGTGAAAACGGAGTTAAGGATATATCTTTAGCTTCACTAGATTTTGTTTAACACAAGAATCTGTGAAGCCTACAAAAAAAAGTCTTAATTCTGGGCCACCTTAAATTCCTTCGCACCTCTCCATTAGCGTCTTTTGTATTGTAAATGTGTTGGTCAGCGTGCTATTCCCATCCCCACACGCTGCAGCTGAACTTGGCAAGGAAAAGTTCTCCTAGCTCAAGGCTTTTCATCTGGGTGTGAGGAGCTTGGATTTGTATACGGTAAATAATATATTATTTGGAAAACATGCATTTCATGTGTGTTACGTGTCTACAACACTCTATGTAAATGTAGGATGACAGGAAATGCAAGAAATATTGAACACAAACTTTTTTCATGTTATAGTACTAACGACAAAATTTTGACATGAAGTGTATGATGTGTGAAGCCTGAAGTCCAAATATCAAATAAGCACTTTCACAAAAGGTACATGTATAACAGAACAAGTGCAGTTTTATCCAAGAATATAACAGGAGAAAAGGAAATCGGGTTAGGGTACAATGTTGATACGACCGGTTGGGTGGTACAACGGTAAAAACTGCTGAATCATATTCAAGAGGTCACTGGTTCAATTCTGGCCACTTCCCAGAGTTACTGTTTTGAGTAGTGAGCTGCTCTTATTGTTACTATTTATACAGTACAATAAAAACATACATTTGATCTGAGTGGAGAGTTGCTCGCATACTTGTGTCTATAGCTGCAGGTGGAAGCTGTCATCCCACTTTTTGTAACTGATCTTTTCCTCAATAAAGAGTGGCATTGCACATGTACTTTGTCAGCATGCCATGTCGATCAAACACAGGAAGCTCTGCAGTCTACTCGTAACTTTATGCTGTAGGAAGATAAGTAAATATAGGTAAACAACATTTGATATGGCATTTATATAAGTAACATATACAGAGCTTTGCATGATACCAGTAAGCCCTGCTATTTCATTGAAGGACATGCGTGTGGCAGATTGACTGGAAGGATGATGGCCAACCTGTTGCTGCTTCCAAACTGTGCCATCTTTCGCATTTATGTCTGGTGCTGCTGCTGCATTGGCTGCATTGTTCTTATATGTGAGTGGATGATTCTTGCAGGGAGAGCTTCTGTTCTCTTTCTCCGTTGTAGAACCCTCATCTGAGTTCACCTCTACTATAGCACATCTTTATTTGAAAACAGCACTGTCAGATCGGAGGTGTGAACGTGACTGAGAGACTGAAACTGAATTAAAAAAAAAAAAAAATGCTAACCTTTACAAGTACCGTACATTTACACTGGCTGTTACAGACCCAAATCAAATGTCACTTTTTATTGTACAGTATGGACTAACAAGCTGGTTGTGCGAATCGACATATTTACAAAACAAAAGACGCTAATGGAGAGGTGTGACGGAAATTAAGCTGGCCCAGGATTACAAGTTTTTTCGTAGGCTTCAGGGATTCTAGTGTTAACAAGCAAATTACAGAATACCTTTCATACGTACATGTTTACTATAACATATAAGGTGGTATGTGAAAGTCGAATAGAAGAACAACACGGAACTTGGATGTGTGTGTGTACTGGCTAGATGTCCATTGACTTTTTTTTGGTATGTTTTGCTTCTCACAAATTTTTGTTTTGTTCTTAGTGGATCTACTCCATCGCACCAGGAATATTCCCAGTCGGACCAACGGGTTGACCACAGACTTGGAACAGGTGGGATCGGCAGCGTCTCGCATTCAAGAAATGTTGACAACCGTATTGTCTTACACTGAGGATGTCTTGGTGAGTTGCTGTAATGAGCCACACAGTTGATAAATAGTTAAACTAGCGCATGGTTGCCTCAGCCAGTTTCCTTTATTGTAGAGGCATTGCTTTAAAATGCATATTTTGATAAATGTGTAATTTTGTGTGCTGAATAGTCTTGTTTTTCTACAGTCTGGGAAGATAGCTGCTGACAACACTGTTGGTCGTTTCTTAATGGATTTGGTCAATAAAGTTCCAAAAATCACTGCAGAGGACTTTGAAAGTATGCTTAACAGCAATATAAATGTAAGGGAAACTTTTTTTTTATTTAACATAATGACATATACCTTAATTTTCTTCTGATTTTGAAGATGAGAGTTTTTGTAGCAGGCTGGGCAGCACTGAAATTGTCTACTGCTGTAAGACCACTATAGAAATCTCAGTCTGATTTTGGACAGAGCCAGATTTTCCCCTCTTTAGAACTAATAGTGTATACTTTCCCCGGGAGGCTTGAGTGAAAGATCCCACATTAATTAGAATCACCTGTAAATTTTTCTAGCATGGCAGTTACATCTGAATGTACCTTGCAGCTCTATAAAGACAATTTAATAAATACACTTGAACTGTGTATTTCCTTTAGCATTTTTGACTGTTACCCTACCTCAGTAGCCTTAGCTGACCACTGTTAAGATATCTGCCATAGGAATAGATTTATTTCCTGTTAGATGCTTTCTGCCTTTGACTTTTGGGTACTTTTAAATCCGTCTGAAGCAGCATGAAGCACCTTTGGCATTTTCCCTTATTCAACTAAGGGTACCCAGGTTGCATCATGACTAGTGCTAACCACATTTTGTCCATGGCTATTTGCAAGTGTTTCTTCTATCTGAGGTCTGCATAACTTCTCATTTAGACTGTAGCCTCTCCTAAGATTCTCAAGAAACTCTACCACAGGCAACAGTTCAGCTTTACTCAGCCCAGATGAAGAAATTCCTCATTACTTGGTTTAGTTTCCTATTTACCAAGATGAGACCTTACATAACTAAACCAGTTCAGTACCACATGGTAATAATTGTTCAACTTTGAGTTTCTCTAAGCTAGACTCTCAAGAATGCAAAGCCAATTTATTGTTAGCCTATGCCTCAGTGATTCCACATATACTTTGTGTCTGTGTACATTATGAATTGTCAGTAATTAGCACAACAATTTATTAACATTATTATTATATATTATTATGTACATTCACACCATTGGGCAATTCCAGTTAGTGCAACTGTATTGGCCTAGGACATATGATGTCACACATGCACTCTAGGCCAAACCATACCAGCAAAATAATATTCCAAAAGCTTTTTTAACACCATTGGCCTTCCATCTTGCCAAAATTTGCTTGTCATGCAAGTTACAATGTTGCACCTACCTCCCATATTAACCCTGCATTGTGTTCAACACAAGTTGCCTTTTGAGCCCAAGTCTGAATGACTCCTTGTACTGTTGATAAATGCTTTCTTATGGACTGGGCTGCCTCAACCCTATTTCAGAGAAGGCTTTATTTTTTTTTTCTAATTTGAGATATCATAGAAGTTGGTTGTGGATTGTTTTTTGTTTGGCTGACTAGTGAAATCTGTATTCCAAGAGTTGCCTAAACAAGAGAAAAGCGAGGCTCTTGACAACCTAGGTTTAAATATCCTTAGGGTATGCAGACTTCCTCAACCATACCAATTTCACAATCTTTGAAGGGTAGTATATGAATTTACTTTTTATATTTATTGTTAATAGAATTCATACAGATATCTGTATTTATTTTTAGTTAATTTAGATTAGTTTTAAGTGCTGGGCCACTGAACATGGTTTTTCGGGCTGTGTTTACTTTTTTCCCAGCAAAAATATTGTTCGATATTGAATTTTGAAGTTTTTGTTAAAGATTTCTTATTAACCATTTATGGCTACTTTTTACAAGTTAATGTTGAAGCTGTATGTTCATTTTTTTTTTTCCCCTCTAGGACCTGTTGATGGTAACATATCTTTCAAACCTGACTCAAGCACAAATAGCACTCAATGAGAAACTGGTGTGTCTGTAATTTTTAATTTGCCACTGAAACATGCAAATAAAGTAAATTTATACACTAACATAAACATCTGTCTCTTTTTTAAAACACAAAATATTTTATATTAACAGATGCCTCTTAATAATATGCCAGTTATGGCACAAAAATGTTTTAATGTGTATGCCAAGCTGATGTGTTGATATTTCATCAAGGTTTTGCAATGTAAAGCTATGATTATAAGTATGTCTTTACATTTAGTGTAACACACAACTGCTAGGAAGATAGTCTGTCATAATCTTTAATTCTTTTATCATGGATTGCTAGCCAGTGGTTTATTCTTTGAGACCATGTTTAGTGAAAGAAGGCCCGTTATACACTGAGCAGTCCTAGCTATGTGACCTTCCTTTGGAACGGTTCTGCCATGACAGAGCATTAACTGATTTTGTGTTAATTGGACCTTGAGCTCATTTGCACTCTTAAACCTGCCTTTATAAATCAGGTTTAATCTAAAACAATATTAGGCCTTTGGGTACATTAAAAACTAATAATGTGTTTATACTTCCACAGCTGTATAAAGATAAACTCTTCAACATTTGCACAAACTGCCAAGCATAATATTTAGCATACTTAAAGCAGTAAGCACAGAGCAGCAGTGATATGGGGTAATTACCAAAACCTGCAACTTTAGTAGTCACATGTTCTATAAAATTATGCTTTTTCCTGTTCACTCAAATCTATTATGTGAAATAAAAAAATATGTAAAATATATTTGTGTAGGTTTTGTCTAAATGGAAATTTTCATAGGATTCTGATGTCTTAATATCATAATATAGTCATTAAGCCTGTTAGAATAACGGGCACTAGAACAGTAGTGCGTAAACACTATACACATATACATATACAACAACACATATACAAACACACACACACATTATATATATATATATATATATATATATATATATATATATATATATATATATATATAGTAATCTCGCTATATCGCGCTTTGACTTTCGGGTTTCACTCTATCGCGGATTTTAAATGTAAGCACATCTAAACATATATCACAGATTTTTCACTGGTTCGCGCTTTCTGCGGACAATGGGTCTTTAATTTAGGTTACATGCTTCCTCAGTTTGATTGCCCAGTTGATTTCATACAAGGGGCGCTATTGGCGGATGGCTTAGAAGCTACCAATCAGAGCATGTATTGCATATTAACTAAAACTCCTCAATGCTATAAGATATGCTTCCAGCTGTGCTTGTTTGCTTCTCTCTATCTTTCTCGCTCTCTCTGCCTGACGGTGGGGGTGTGAGTAGAGGGGCTGTTTGCACAGAGGACATGGACGCTCCTCTACAAAATGCCGCTTTATCGCGGTGCTTCTGTATACTTAAAAGCATGTCTTGATTTTTTGATTGTTTGCTTTTCTTTGCGAGCGCTCTCTCTGACATTCTCTGCTCCTGTCGCTTCTTTATGGCTCCTTTGAAGATAAGATATGTTTGCTTTCTTTTAATTGTGAGAAAGAACTGCGTCTCTGTCTTGTCATGGAGCACAGTTTAAACGTTTGACTAAAGGGTGTTATTTCATGTCTAGAGGGCTCTAATAATGTTAACAGGGTGGGAGAGTTTATAAGGGCTTAAAATATATAAAAATAACCACACAAACATATGGTTTTTCTACTTGGCGGTTTTCACCTATCGCGGGGGTCTGGAGCATAACCCGATCGAGGAGGGATTACTGTATATGTATATATATGTATGTATATATATGTATGTGTATATATATGTATGTGTATATATATGTATGTGTATATATATGTATGTGTATATATATATGTATATGTATATATATATATATGTATATATATATATATATATATATGTATATGTATATATATATATGTATATATATATATATGTATATGTATGTATATATATATATGTATATGTATGTATGTATATATATGTATATGTATGTATGTATATATATATATATATATATATATATATATGTATGTATATATATATATATGTGTATATATATATGTATGTATATATATATGTGTATATATATATATTTGACCCCTCACTGATTTTGTAAGTTTGTCCAATGACAAAGAAATGAAAAGTCTCAGAACAGTATCATTTCAATGGTAGGTTTATTTCAACAGTGGCAGATTGCACATCAAAAGGAAAATCGAAAAAATAACTTTAAATAAAAGATAGAAATTGATTTGCATTTCATTGAGGGAAATAAGTTTTTGAACCCTCTAACAAAAAAAGACTTAATACTTAGTGGAAAAACCCTTGTTTGCAAGCACAGAGGTCAAACGTTTCTTGTAATTGATGACCAAGTTTGCACATTTTAGGAGGAATGTTGGTCCACTCCTCTTGCAGATCATCTCTAAATCCCTAAGGTTTTGAGGCTGTCTCTGTGCTACTCTGAGCTTGAGCTCCCTCCATAGGTTTTCTATTGGATTAAGGTCCGGAGACTGACTAGGCCACTCCATGACCTTAATGTGCTTCTTCTTGAGCCACTCCTTTGTTGCCTTTCCTGTATGTTTTGGGTCATTGTCGTGCTGGAACACCCATCCACGGCCCATTTTCAGTTTCCTGGCAGAGGGAAGGAAATTGTCGCTCAGGATTTCACGAAACATGGCTCCGTCCATTTTCCCGTTAATGCGATTAAGTTGTCCTGTGCCCTTAGCAGAAAAACACCCCCAAAGCAAAAGGTTTCCACCCCCATGCTTGACGGTGGGGACGGTGTTTTGGGGGTCATAGGCAGCATTTTTCTTCCTCCAAACACAGCGAGTTGAGTTAATGCCAAAGAGCTCTATTTTGGTCTCATCAGACCACAGCACCTTCTCCCAGTCACTCTCTGAATCATTCAGGTGTTCATTGGCAAACTTCAGGCGGGCCTGCACATGTGCCTTCTTGAGCAGGGGACCTTGCGAGCCCTGCGGGATTTTAATCCATTGCGGTGTAATGTGTTTCCAATGGTTTTCTTGGTGACTGTGGTCCCTGCTAATTTGAGGTCATTAACTAACTCCTCCCGTGTAGTTCTAGGATTCTTTTTCACCTTTCTCAGAACCATTGACACCCCCGAGGTGAGATCTTGCGTGGAGCCCCAGAGCGAGGTCGATTGATGGTCATTTTGTGCTCCTTCCATTTTCGAACAATCGCACCAACAGTTGTCACCTTCTCTCCCAGCTTCTTGCTAATGGTTTTGTAGCCCATTCCAGCCTTGTGCAGGTCTACAATTTTGTCTCTGACATCCTTGGACAGCTCTTTGGTCTTTCCCATGTTGTAGAGTGTGGAGTCTGCTTGATTGATTGATTCTGTGGACAGGTGTCTTTTATACAGGTGACTAGTTAAGACAGGTGTCCTTAATGAGGGTGACTAATTGAGTAGAAGTGTCTAACCACTCTGTGGGAGCCAGAACTCTTAATGGTTGGTAGGGTTCAAAAACTTATTTCCCTCAATGAAATGCAAATCAATTTCTATCTTTTATTTAAAGTTATTTTTTCGATTTTCCTTTTGATGTGCAATCTGCCACTGTTGAAATACACCTACCATTGAAATGATACTGTTCTGAGACTTTTCATTTCTTTGTCATTGGACAAACTTACAAAATCAGTGAGGGGTCAAATAATTATTTCCTCCACTGTATATATATATATGTGTGTGTGTATATATATATATATATGTGTGTATATATACGTATATATATATATGTGTGTATATATACGTATATATATATATGTGTGTATATATACGTATATATATATATGTGTATATATACGTATATATATATATATGTGTATATATACGTATATATATATATATATGTGTGTATATGTATATGCACATATATACATATACACACACATTTTTGCTGCTTCTTAGTTCTCGGACAATGTGTCTTTTACTTCCTGTACATGCTTCCTCAGTTGGTTTGCCCAGTTGATTTCATACAAGGGACGCTATTGGCGGATGACTGAGAAGCAAACCAATCAGAGCACGCAGTTAAGTTCCTGCTTGCTGAATGCAGTGTTAACCAGGAAGTCTCGTCTCACTCATTCAGCATCAACGTGTTTCGCTGTGTAAAGAGTTGTGCTCTTTTTTGTTTATCTTTGTGCATAGTCAAGCCCTTCATTATGGCTCCAAAATGATCTGCTACTGCTTCAGGGGCGTTCCCAAGCATAAGCGGAAGATGTTAACGATTGCGAAAAGGTAAGCGTTTTGGATTTGTTGAAGGCTACGATTCTTTTATTTAAAAAAGTAGTAAAGGAATATAAGATCTACGGCCGCAGTGTCCTTTTAACCAGGGTGCAAAACAAGTTGTAAGTGGATGTAATAAGGCAGTAGTCTGGATGGAATCTGCTTTAGGGATTTGGATTGAAGACTGCCAGAAGAAGAACAACGGCAGTGCTACACAATGGCCTGAAGTGGCTCCTTTAAGGGCTGTAACGCTCTCCTTTGTTGTGCAGTAAAATAAAACTCATTGTTATCGGACAAGTCGTGTCATTGTTAGTGAGTAACCATAATTAATTTTCTACTTACAGTACTTAGTACATGTACATACATTTAGTGTCACTGTACACACACATTTACTGTATACTATTTTTGTTGCATTGTACGTATTTATTGCTGGTGGCATGTCTATCGTTATGGCTCTAACATGTGATATCGGAGACACTCAATATCTTTAAAATAATATTTAGGTTTTACTGTATATAAACAGTGTGTTTATATACATAATTTCAATGAATCTTACCTAATATCTAAGAGAATACAAAGGGATTATGCTGTATAACTCTGCGGGGAATATTTATAAACATATATATATATACTAGCAGAATACCTAGCCATGTGAGAAGTAGTGTGTTAAAGAAGGTACGAAAAGAAAAGGAAAAATTTTAAAAATAACGTAACATGATTGTTAATGTAATTGTTTTGTCATTGAAATGAGTGTTGTTCTCATATCTATCTATATATATATATTGTTCTATCTATCTATATATATAGATAGATATATCTATATAGATAGATATATCTATAGATAGATAGATATATCTATAGATAGATAGATATATCTATAGATAGATAGATATATAGATAGATAGATAGATATAGATAGATAGATAGATATATCGATAGATATATCGATATATCTATCTCTCGATCTCGAGAGATAGAGAGATCTATATATATATCTATATATAGATAGATAGATACTTTATTAATCCCAAGGGGAAATTCACATAATCCAGCAGCAGTATACTGATACAAAGAAACAATATTAAATTAAATAGTAATAAAAATGAAAAGAATTAAAATAAAATTAATGTTAGCATTTACTCCCCCGGGTGGAATTGAAGAGTCGCATAGTGTGGGGAGGAACGATCTCTCAGTCTGTCAGTGGAACAGGACAGTGACAAAAGTCTGTCACTGAAGCTACTCCTCTGTCTGGAGATGACACTGTTAAGTGGATGCAGTGGATTCTTCATGATTGACAGGAGTTTGCTTAGTGCCCGTCGCTCTGCCACAGATGTTAAACTGTCCAACTTTAATCCTACAATGGAGCCTGCCTTCTTAACAAGTTTGTCCAGGCGTGAGGCGTCTTTCATCTTTATGCTGCCACCCCAGCACACCACCGCGTAGAAGAGGGCACTCGCCACAACCGTCTGGTAGAACATCTGCAGCATCTTACTGCAGATGTTGAAGGATGCCAACCTTCTCAGAAAGTATAGTCTGCTCTGAGCTTTCTTACATAGAGCATCAGTATTGGCAGTCCAGTCCAATTTGTCATCCAGCTGCACTCCCAGATATTTATAGGTCTGCACCCTCTGCACACAGTCACCTCTGATGATCACAGGGTCCATGAGGGGCCTGGGCCTCCTAAAATCCACCACCAGCTCCTTGGTCTTGCTGGTGTTAAGGTGTAAGTGGTTTGAGTCGCACCATTTAACAAAGTCTTTGATTAACTT
>NW_024386133.1:0-4452 GCF_016835505.1 Polypterus senegalus | reverse complement strand
TTGTCAATGGCTCAACTAAATAAGGTGGTTGCTTTTCAAATTCTGAGCGTAGTGCTAGCCCGAGTTCGATCCGACTTAAAGACTCATCAAAATTAACAATAATAAAAAAATGATCAGAATTGAAATCTTTATAACCAATTTGAACTAAATAATTTTGAGAGATACTGTGGAAGGATCGCATAAGAGATCTGTTCGGGAATCACCAAAATCGCCATCAAAATGCGATGTCTAATTGTGGATGGCAGCTCACGTATTTACATTAATCCATTTGTATTCATTGCCATTTGATGTCCATGAACCCCTCCATTGAAAACAAAAGAGGCGAAGATGTGAAAAAAAGAAAACATCTGTTGGAACCAAAACAAATTAACTTAAACTATATTCTGATAATAGAACAATAAATACTGTATAGAGTTAGATAAATGTCGATAAAAGTTAAGTAGGTATAATCAAATATGCATCTACATTTCAAAAAAATATTAGGGGGGGGCGCGATTAAAACTGTTATGAAAACTCAGGTCACAAATACTTAAAGGTTGAGAAAAGCTGGAATAAGGTGATAACAAACCCACTGTGGTAGATCAGGTTGAATTTGCTCTGCTGCACCAAACATTCAAAGGTGTCAATCTGGAGCACATCAGAGAGGCTGAGAGACACGGCGCAGATCAGTCACCGGCACACAGACACACACGGGACAATCCAATGTGAGCAGTGCACATATCAAGGTCGGCATTAAAGATTGAGTGCTGAGGCAACAAAAGCAGCGGATAAACACATCTGGACCTGCTGTTGAAAAACATTTGCTTTTAACAGCAGCATCCCTCCCTCGTGAACACATCTTCAAGGTCCGGACAGGTGATCAGTAAAAAGTTTTTTAGTCACAGCACAGTGCAATAATAAAACATTTCCTAAAACATATAGTTGTCCAGTCTGTATCATTCCTAAGCAATCTTCCAGTAATAGAGGCGCAATCCCAGTTACTAACACATTAACACTCAAAGTAAGAACACATTCCACCTTATCAATTTAATATTTAAAATTTAAACTGCTAAACCCGCCATCAACAACTACAAAAACAGTTGAAATCGTTACTCAAATATTTTTTTTGTTATAGACATAAAACAAGATGCACATTTCCATTTGATATATCTTTACTAGTGTTCTCGCCTTGCTCGCTCCGGTCTACGTTGGAATTTGCTGTTTAATAAAAAAAAAAAAAGAAAATCAGACTCTTTTGGGTCATAATTCACAGTGGGTGGACGTGGGACCCGAACCCACGTATGCTTTATTATGAAGCGGTAACGCTACCGCTGCTCCACTACTATTTTCAGGAGGGTGGTATATAATGTATGTTTTTTAATGTATGCATATATGTATGTACTGAAGATGAAAATAATTATATATAGATGTATACTATATGACATACCTTCAGTGTTGCATGAAAACATTGCATGAGGCGAAGAATGGATATTTCTGAGAGTATTATAGTGAGAGATGTGTCGTCACCCGTATTGCTAAAGCTCTTCTTTGCAGCATTATGCATTCAACAAGTCAGTGTTTGTATGATGTATAATTTATAATTTTATTTTTTGCCACAACGTATTATCGGGCACAATCATTTAACATGTATTGATCATCTACAAACTTTCATTTCAATGGGAATTCTGTTGAGTTTTTAACTCTGTTGATGCCATATGTACTTCAAACGGGAGCTTGATGAATAAATAATGAGTCGAAGCTTTGCGCTGAGAGTACTGAGATTGCGACATGACGGGCTTTGAACGGGGCTTCGAAGCCTCAGACATGCGTACTACTGAGATCATGACGGGGCTCCTGAAGCCTCAGAAATGCGTAGAAATTAGATTGCGTCATGACGGGCTTTGAACAGGGCTCCGAAGCCTCAGACAATCTTGACGGGGCTCCGAAGCCTCAGACATGCGTAGTACTGAGATTGCGTCATGACGGGCTTTGAACGGGGCGCCGAAGCCTCAGACATGCGTACTACTGAGATCATGACGGGGCTCCAAAGCCTCAGACATGCGTAGTACCGAGATTGGATCATGACAGGGCTTCAAGCAGACATGGTCACTGGTTACTGAATCTTTGTGAAGCCTCAGCACACTGAAAGGCATTGACCTCTATATTTTGAGAGTCTATCTGACACTTAACTCTCTAGTTATATTTTGTAATTCGTATTGACATTACACATTTCAGTTGATATGGTTAAGCTACAATTCAGGTAGTTGCTGAGAATTAATTATTATTCTTGTGGATTGCTGTGATTTCCTTTGTCTGATACATAGTGTCAAAGATATATTGGCATATATAAACTTTATATACTGTATATATGAAAAGATTAGGTAAATTGTTCAACCTTTTTATGGAACACTTAATTTTGTTCAAAACCGTACGTCATATATTATACATCTATAAATATAATTTTTTCGTCTTCATTAGGAGAATACAACAATAATACTCTCGTATCAATTAAACCATTTTAACGTGCATATGTCAAACAACATATTTCATCATACAGTAAGAACAGTAGTAGTAGTTCAGTTGTGCAGAGCTCGTTAATTATCCTGATTAGGTGGCTCAGTGGTGTTGTCACTGTCTCTCAGTAAAAACACCAGGGTTTCGCGTCACTGATCCTCCTCTTGTGAAAGTTTTTCTATTCCTCCATTTAACAAGCTTGGACAGATAGCGAGTGAATCGAGCTATCGAGGGAAGTAGGTTGGGCCACCGTAGTCGGGCAGGGGGCACACGCCCCTAATTATATTGTGTATGTAAAGAGTTTCACTGTAAAACGTAATAAACTTCATATTTGTGTGTTTGCAGACCCTGGTGTCGTACTGAATTTGTATTGTAGAAAAACAAACTACTGTCCAGCATGCCTAAATGTGTCTTTTCGTGTCTGATTGCTATACGGCACTTCCAACTTGGGACAATTCGCTATAAACAGTTTCAGCCAACCAGCGCCTTCTAAACATGCAGAACGACAGTGTGAACCTTAATTGTTGTGGCCCAGCATCTTTGTTTCAGTCAGTCATTGTCATGTTAGACTATTTACTGATAACTACCTTTTCTTTCTAAAATCCTTGAAAAGATAGTTCACAACCAATTGATGGCCTTTCTGGAAAAACAAAATATTTTAGAGATTTTCCAATCTGGTTTTAAACACTTACATAGCACTGAATCAGCCCTTTTAAAAGTTTTTAATGATATATTTTTAGCTACTGACTCTGGCGACTGTGTTGTTCTTGTGCTTTTAGATTTGACTGCTGCGTTTGATACAATGGACCATGCCATTTTACTCTCGTTTGGAGCAGTGGGTGGGCATCCAGGGTATAGCACTAGAGTGGTTCAGGTCCTATTTGGCTGAGCGAACCATTTGTGTTAGTCTTGGTGACTATGTGTCCTCTTCCACTCCTCTCTTGTGTGGTGTCCCACAAGGCTCAGTTTTAGGCCCCTCCTTTTTCTTTATATTTGCTCCCTCTTGGTTTTATACTTAGAAAACATGGTGTTGGGTTCCACTTTTATGCGGATGACTGTCAGATCTATGTTCCTCTAAAGAAAAAGGCACATTTTCTGTACAGCCATTACTTCAGTGCCTTGATGATGTTAAAGTCTGGATGGCTTCTAATTTCTTAAAATTCAATGAAAAAAGACTGAGATGATCATTTTGGTGGCCCCACTGAGACCCCTAAAGTGTATTTAAGTTCCTTGGCCCAGTACAATTAGCCAATTGTCACAAATCTTGGGGTCAAGGTGGATGCTGATCTTAAGTTTGATAGCCAGATTAAGTCGGTCATTAAATCAAGCTTTTCCAGTTGAGGCAGTTGGCTAAAATAAAGCCAATTCTTTCCGCACCATTTTGAAACAGTAATCCATGCCTTTGATACTACTCGGCTGGACTACTGTAATGCACTTTATGTAGGAGTCAGTGCCTCATTGATTACTCATCTCCAGAGGGTCCAAAATGCTGCTGCTCGTCTTTTAACTGGCATTGGAAATTTGAGCACATTTCCCTGTTTTAGTTACACTTCACTGGTTGCCCGTTTCTTTTAGGATCCATTTTAAAATTCTTTTATTTGCTTTTAAAGCTCTTCATGGCCTTGTCCCACCCTATCTCTCTGAGCTCCTACAGCCTTATTCCCCCACTCGCTCTCTCAGGTCAGCTGATCAGCTGCTCCTGAATGTACCAAGGACTAAGCGTAAACTTAGGGGAGACCGTGCTTTTGCTGTAGCAGCTCCCAAGCTATGGAATGATTTGCCTCTAGAGATTAGACAGGCCTCTTCTCTGTCTGTTTTAAATCTCTTTTAAAACCCATCTCTTTACCCTGGCCTTTGATACCTTGTGAGAAGTTCGTTTTAGCTCATTTTACTTTTTGTTGTTTTTAGCTGATTTTATTCCATTTTATATTGTTTTATCGTAGGGCTGTTTTATTTATG
>NW_024386132.1:0-17891 GCF_016835505.1 Polypterus senegalus | reverse complement strand
ATCAGCCTGCTTTCTTCAAAGCTATAGCAGCTCCTTTTTTCCTTCTATTCTTAACTTCAGCAACTTAAAGCTCATTCCGTTTCTTTGCGCTTCCAACTTACGGTCTTTAATAACCAATTCCCATCTGTCATAAATATCCATCCGATAAGGACCTCCATTACAACAACCCTGTGTATTTCTGCACAGTATTTTTCTAATGTCCTGTATCTCATTCATATCTCGGTTCCTTCCACAGCCATCTACAGCGCACTAGGAGCTGGCGATCCCGAAAATAATCCTTCTAACGTTAGGTTTTAGGACTCTTGGGGACTGTTTGACTGGCTTGCTAATTGTTTTTCCCATAGTAAGCGGAAGGATCTCAGCAGAAAATGACTCAGCCCTCGATAAACCCGTTCCACCGCTGTCCGCTCCTATCCTCGGATTACAGCTTCAGGTGATTTTAGTAATGCGTGGTTAGCATCAGCAGAATCCTACATCAATAAGCCCGTGGAGTCCGGGATATGGAGGTTTTAACCCTCGATCCCTACATCAGACGGTTTGTATGTGTCAATCTGCCAGGGTATAGTCTCCGCCACCTTAGTTAAACCCGTTGGAAACAAAGAGAGTGACCAGACAGCGGATGAAAACTTCGACCACCCCTGTTTATTTAGACACACATTCTCTAAATCGCCCTTTCACCCCCATTCCTCAAATTTTTTAAGAGTGTGCCAATCACCCTTTCTAATCCACTTCACAGAGATGACTAGCTAACATTTACATCTGCTGTTTTCCGTAGGGTCCCAAATCACCTTCCGTGAGTCCTTAGAACCCTCCTATGGGTCGATACAGTATGCTCTCTTATTCTTTATTTTGCATATGCTTTTATTCTTTTTCTTTCTATATTCATATTACTTCTAGCACACCAGTGAAACTCAACTAACAGGAATCCCCCGATCTACTCACGCTGACTCCATCCACCTGCCTGGAAATGCCCGTCCAAGTCGCGGCTTGTATCGCTAGGAGGAGGTCAGGGACTCCCCGCAGAGGAAGCGCCCAAGGCAGGCCAATCCTACATTTACCGAGCTGGACCCGACCCAGCGGAATCGGCTCCAGCACGCGTCCTCTGGGCGATCCTGCATGAGGAGCCGTCGCTGTCTCGTGCCGCTTAGGCTTTAAAACTGTGGACTAAAACTCCAGACCAGACTGCAGGTGTGGTTAATAAAGCAGCTTTATTTTTCAGAGTAACGGTGAGAAGAGTTTCAGAAAAGCAGACAATCAGATATACATGACAGCGTCAGGGCTCTTCTGAACCCCGTCTGTTGGGTGGGGTCCCGTTTTATACCCCTAGAATGAGTGATTTAATATCATTATAAAATGCATAACAGTAACCATATTTATTATACACAATCCATTTAATGTCCCTTGTAAAACTTGATTTCTTGGCCCGTTTTGTTATGGTGTTCAGATGTAAGCTTAAGGAACAACGTGATAAGGCAGACTCATGTGTGGACTGCTCAGACCTTGAGTCCTTTGCACAAATATTTTTCTGTTTGCTAAGACAAAACATGCTATTACAAGGTTTAGTAAAGCTTACTCTCTCAGACATGAATTAGTACAAGTGAACAAAGAGAACATTCGTTTTCCACATAATATAGCCAATTCATTAATTGATATGTAAATACAAATAAATAAGTAAACAAAATAAATAAATAAATAACTGGTCTTTGTGCAGATATTTCAAAATGTTATTTCAAAAACATGTTAACAAGTACTTTGGGTGGAAATATTGGATTGCCTGACAACAATGGGCAGAAAAGACCACCAGTGGTGCTGCTTAGCTTCGTGAGCCTGTGGCTAAAATATACCCAAGTGAGCCTCCTAGGGGGTGGAGGGGATTTTTCATGATGGTATCCACAACAGCTTCCAGTGTGTTCAGCATTGACCCTGTGATGTTGCAGGCTTCCTGATAAGTTTATTCAGATGTTGTGCTTCTTTTGAGCTCAGTTTGCTTCCCAGGGAATCCAAAGGGTAGACCACAACAGTGAGTACAATGGACTGGTTGCACATTTCCAGCAGCTTCCTGCACACATTTGAAGAAATGAGTCTCCTTTTAAAGTCCAGCCTGCTCAGGCCCTTCTTGTCCAGATCCTCTGTGTTGTCAGACCAGTCCAGTTTGATGTTCATGTGAACCCCCAGGTACTTGTAGCTCTGCACCACTTCCACGTTCCCCCTCTGAATGGTGACTGATCTCAAAGGCTCCTTAGCACGTCTGAAGTCCACCACCAGCTCTTTTGTCTTGCTGATGTTGAGTTGAAGGTTGTTCTCTCTCCTACACAAGACTTTGTATTCCTGTAGTCTGACACATCTCATTATTAATGCAGCCTATGATGGAGGAGTCATCTAAGAATGTCTGTAGATGGCAGGCTGGTGTTGTACTGGAAGTCTGTTATGCAGAGGGGTAAACAGGAAGGGAGTCAGGACAGATCCCTGAGGTGCTCCAGTATTACAAACCTCCATTTCTGACCCACAGTCCATCAGCCTCACAAACTGCTCTCTGTTGGTCAAGTAGTCTCTGACCCAAGAGATTATTGGGTTGTCAAGATTCAAAGCCTTGAGGTTTTTCCCAGGCGATGAGGCAGAATGGTGTTAAAAACACTGGATAAGTCAAAGAACATAAGTCTGACGCACTGGTGCCGGCTTGGTCCAAGTAGGAGTAGACTCTGTGGAGTGTAGAGATGAGAGTGTCCTCCATACCAGTATGTGTCTGATAAACAAACCACAGACAATGCACAGCTCAACCCATAGTTCATAGCTGTTTAAGGAGAGACTCTCAAGTGACTTCTTGATATATGAAGTAAGATGAACTAAATGAAGTCCTTGGGAACACTGGAATGCCCTTTCTTTGGCACTGATATCAAATATTGTTTTGTTGTAACTGGTGTTCCTGCATTAGTCTCTGTAGTGGGCTTTCCCATCATGAAGCTGCTTCTTCAGTTCAAGTGCACCTTCTTGATTTTATCCCTTGTCTCCAGACCTGAAGGCTCTCTTCTTCATATTCAGAAGGGCTTTCAGTTACTTTAGGAACCATGATCTGTTGTTGGGAAACAATGCACTGTCTTTGTAGAGACAGTGTTATCCAATCAGTGTTTTCAAAGGCCTCCTTCAGAGCCTCCTTAGCCTCCATTGTCCATGTGTGGACGGTCTTGGTGGTGAATGGTAACCTCTGGACAATGGGTTTATATGCAGTTAAAAGCCGAACCAGATGATAATCTCATCGGCCTGAAGGTAGCATAGCAACAGATACAATAGAATTATTTGAAACTTCACCACTTGGTGATATGATCCTTACTAATGTGACCTACTGTGACTCTGACATGTTCCTTTCTTTAGTATCACTCATTTCAGTCTGAATGTTATTCCTCACATACAATGTCACATCTCATTCTGTCCCATCTTGTCAATCTTTTCTGAGGGTTTTTAATTACTGATGTGATGTTCCTCTGTATCCCTGTATCCTAATGTTTAGCCTTGACTCCATTTTTCCTACAATATGCTAATCTCAACAACAACAACCAACAACATTTATTTGTATAGCACATTTTCATACAAAAAAATGTAGCTCAAAGTGCTTTACAAAATGAAGAATAGAAAAATAGAAGACACAATAAAAAATAAAAATAAGTCAACATTAATTAACATAGAATAAGTAAGGTCCGATGGCCAGGGTGGACAGAAGAAACAAAAAAAAAAACTCCAGAGGCTGGAGAAAAAAAAAAAAATCTGTAGGGATTCCAGACCAAGAGACCACCCAGTCCCCTCTGGGCAATCTACTAACATAAATCAAACAGTCCTCTTTGTAGGGTTTTCATGGAAGGACTTGATGATGATGGTCACGTAGACTTCTGGCTTTCAGTCCATCAATGTTGGAGCATCATGACGCTTTGAGTAGGTGGTGGTGGCACAGGCGCATACCACAAAGAAACCGTAAAAGGAACAGAAGAGAGTAGGGGTCAGTATGGAATTTAGAGCCACCATGAATAGTTATTATGATGAATTGAACATACAGAGTATCAGGATTAAGTTAAAGTGAGAGTTATAAAAAGGCCATGTTAAAGTAATGTGTTTTCAGCAGTGTTTTTAAAGTGCTCTACTGTATCAACCTGGCGATTCACCCATTGGCAGGCTATTCCAGATTTTAGGTGCATAGCATGCAGAAGGCAGCCTCACCACTTCTTTTTAAGTTTGTTCTTGGAATTCTAAAGAGACACTCATTTGAGGATCTGAGGTTACGATTTGGAATATAACGTGTCAGGCATTCCGATATATAAGATGGAACGAGAGATTATTTTAAGGCTTTGTAAACCATAAGCAGTATTTTAAAGTTACTTCTGAATGACACAGGTAACCAGTGTAGTGACATCAAAACTGGAGAAATGTGTTTGCATTTTCTTTTCCTAGTTAGTTTTCCTAGCAGCTGCATTCTGCACTCGTTGCAAGTCATTTATGTCATTTTTGGGTAATCCTGAGAGGAGTGCGTTACAGTAATCTGATGCGACTGAAAACAAAAGCGTGAATTAATTTCTCAGCATCTTTCAATGATATAAGAGGTATAACTTTTGCTATGTTTCTTAAGTGAAAAAATGCTGTCCTAGTGGTCTGATGAATATGCGATTTAAAAATTCAGATTACAGTAAACAGTTACCCTAAGTTTTTATTTCCGCCTTAACTTTTAATCCTAATGCATCAAGTTTATTTTCTGATAACCTCATTGAATCCATTATTGCCCTCTCTTGTTTTCTCTTCATTTAGTTTGAGAAAATTACTATTCATCCATTCAGAAATACTCAGTAAGACATTGTGTTAGTGAATCGAGAGAGTCGGAGTCACAGGTGCTATTAATAAGTACAGCTGTGTGTCATCAGCATAGCTGTGGTAGCTCACGTTGTAACCTGAGATAAGCTGACCTAACGGAAGCATGTAGATTGAGAAGAACAGCGGACCTCAGGATGAGAGCCTTGTGGAACACCATGCTCGATATCATGATATCTTTGAGATTTGATTACCACAACTCACAAAGAATTTTCTCCCTGTCAGGTAGGATTCAAACCAATTTAAGACTTACTGTCAGAGAGGCCCACCTTATTGACTAAGGCGATTTCTAAGAATATTATGATCAATGGTGTCAAATGCAGCACTCAGATCTAAGAGGATGAGAACAGATAAATGGCCTCTGTCACGCATTCTAAATCATTTACTATTTTAACGAGTGTAGTTTCTGAAGAAAAAATATATATTGTAAAAAACACAACTGACTCTGAACATACCATCAGGTTTGAGGGGGAATACTGGCATGAAAACAGCAAACAAGGGGTACAAACCTCAGAGGAGCCCACAAACGATCTCACAGACCATAAGCCTTCCAATGTCCCTGTGACGAGAATCAGGAATGGATTGGATTTCACATTCCTCTGAACTCTCAACATGGACAGGCAAACAGGCTCATCATCTCTTTGGTTTTCTCCTTAAATTCAGATGATTATGAATTGCTTGACATGACATTTACGCCATCAGAATGGTGACATCACTAGCTGAGCTCTTCAGTGTAATTTGCTGATCAAGCAATAACAACTGGTCCAAAAAATGGCAGTGCTGGTGAAAACAAAGACAGAGTTGAAAAAGACAAAAATTAACAATAAGCAAGGAAACATTAACAAAAGCTAAATCTGCAAGTCAATATGGAGAGCAGTGTTGGTTCAAAGGTATATTGAAAACAATTCAGAACAAGTTCACCTGGAATGTACAAGCTTTATGAAATTTAAGACAGCCGAATGAACGAGAAGTTGAGAAATAAACTAAAGAAGCAACAGCAGGTAATTAGTGGATACAAGACAACTTCTTATCATTTCAGGACGAGCTTCTGCCGGACACTGGAGCTCCAATAGAAGAAGATAAAAAAATGTCTCAGCATTTCGAAATGTGCTCAGAGAGTACCAGGAGCCAACTCTTTGTGTCCTTTTACACCTTCAGACATTTAAACAAAGTCTTTGAAAGTTTTTAATTTCAGATGATGTGGTGATACAGCTTTTCTGCTTTTAACATTTTGCTACTTTGACATATCAGAGAGACTTGATGATTTATTAGATTAGATTAGATTAGATTATACTTTACTTGTCCCCATGGGGAAAATAAAATTTTACAGAAACAAATAAATAAAATAAATATGATAAAAACTAACTCCCCCATAATCACACATAAGAACATCTGTCTTGGATTACAGAGAGCTGCTGCTGTCAATACTGTCTTGTACGTGGCACTAAGATGAGGACAGATCGGCTTGGATTGTGTCTGAGATTTCTATTTAAATTCATTAATATTTGCATAGAGCAGTGACTATAAAATGAACAGGCCTAACAGGCCTTCTTTGAATGCAGAATAATTAAGAAAGGTTCATAATCCAAATCATATTATGTGATATTATCTACTGTTAAATTCTACTCCGTACTTTAAATATTTTTATTTTTATACTGTATTGAGGATTTGTTCTGATCTGTGTATTGTACTGTATTGTATTGTATTGACCCCCTTCTTTTTGATACCCACTGCACATCCAGCCTACCTGGAAAGGGCTCTCTCTTTGAAAAGCCTTTCCCGAGGTTTCTTCCATTTTTTCCAACAAGGGTTTTTTTTTGGGGGAGTTTTTTCTTGTCTTCTTACAGAGTCAAGGCTGGGGGGCTGTCAGGAGGCAGGGCCTGTTAAAGCCCATTGCGGCACTTCTTGTGTGATTTTGGGCTATACAAAAAATAAATGGTATTGTATTGTATTGCATCAGAAAGACGATGGTACAGAGTGAATCATTTCTGTTGCTGAGTAGTCAGGATGATGTCACTTACTTTCCTGGGCAGTGACGTGGATGAATTCAGTCCACAATTCAATGCCTGGATCACACGTTTAGCTTTAATTATATTGTGCTCCCTTTGTCATCAAAGCACATTCATAAAATTCTCCAGTCCTCCTCCTGCTTTATCCACTCAGTCTGATGAAACTCATCCAGCATTAACACAGCATCTGAAATAAGAGATGTAAGCTGTTTCTCCACAGCCCCCAAATAGCACAGTACCTGAGCTCACTATCACTTGACATGTGAGATATATTGGTTAGGGTTAGGGGTTAGGTTAGGTTTACGTTTAGGTTTAATACTTTTTCAACAGAATGTATCTGAAACAAAATAATCACATCATACTCTGATGCAAAAATCCAGCGTTTTCTCTGAATGGAAAACCTGTGCAGAGTTCATGACCTCTCCTTTGCGGTTTATGGTTTGTGGATTGTGGTTTGATTGAAGTTTCTTCTTGTCCTTCTTCCAAGTCAAACAAAATCTGAATTGAATTTTCTTTCCTCCCCAGTTGTCCTCATCCCCACCCTGTAGTCCTGTCCCACCCTACCTGATCTGCTACTGTATATAAGCAGGTCTTGCTGTTGATCAGAACAGATATCTCAGTGTCAGCCCCACCATGAGACTCGCCACCTTGCTGGTTCTGCTGTGCCTGTGCTCTCTGCCAGTGGCTGTGAGTTTGATTTTTGACATTTGAACTGAAGTGTGTTTACAAAGCCTTTCTCTTTTCTTTTTCTTTCTTTATGCTTCTAAATTTCTTGTCAGATGTTCATGTGATAATCAATTTTAAAGTTACTAAAGCCACATTATACATTTTGTCCTTACTTTTCAGAATTGTGTCTCAGAGGAGGAACCGTCCACAGCCTTAAAAGCTAAAGCATATTCCTCAAAGTCTGTGTGAGTAGAATGGAGAATGTGCTGCTGTAGAATTTTTGTCAGTTCTTTCTCTGATCAGCTCTGGTTTGTGAGAGACTCATCACAATTAATTCTACTTGTCATTTCTTATTTATATTAAAGTAGAGATAAACTATAATTAACTAAAACGTTTCCTCCCTTGAAACTAAGACAGTAGAGAATCTTTATACTTTGCTTGTCTGTGTAGCCACAAGGATCCATGTTATATAAATTTTGTCAGCAGTCATTTTACACAGTTAGGTCTGTGACCGCGTGTCTCCAGATGTTGTGTGTCCTGTCGTCTGTGCACATCGACTGTTCAGGCACCAGACAACAAAACATGGACGTGTTCAGAGAGGAGTGGAGTGCAGCCCGTACACACAATGGCACACACAACAGGGGGCACAACCTCTGTCCTCGACTGTGTCCACAGAGCTCCGTGTCCATTCAGTTTTGGAGCAGAAATCTTCTTTTATCCACCACAGTTATAGGCCCAGTGCAGGAAAATCGAGATCTAGAAGTGAGTTGTGGTCAAGGCAGGAAAACAACCAGCCATTCACTGACTCACCAACACTGAGCAACAACCTCTTCCCTCCATGTTACGCGAATATTGGCTAAGAATAATAAAGTCTTTACTGAATGGTGGAACTCAAAGAGTCTGTTGTAGGCATTTACTAGAGATGGCGAGTGATAAATTAATGGATAAAATTTATGAAGACATGAAACCGGTTCCTGCTTGTTGAGTTCACGTATTGGCAGAGGAAATCCAAAGTCTGATGATAGATGGAGTCAGCACAGCTGATTATTTATCCGTAGCCATCAATGAATCGACAGACAACACAATCACTGCCTTTTATGTGATATTATGGAGGTTTGCGGTCCCTGAGCAGCTGCTCTTTTTACTTTAAGTGTCTCTTTTGAACTATTTGTCCTTAACACAAACATGATGTGAATACAAAATGATGTAGTAAATAGTAAAGCACAGAGTCTGAAAGGTGGAGTGAATGATTGGATTTCATTATGAATTCTCTTTAAACTTTGTGTCTTGTTATCCTGAATTCAGCAGCTGCCCTTTCAAACTATCCGCCAGTGTCTGATTTTAGAGATGTTTGATGTTTTAAAATGACCCTAGTATATGTCAAAGCAGGGCGACGGCTGGCGCAGTGGTAGAGCTGCTGCTACGAAGTAAAGAACCTGGAGTTTTGCTTCCAGGGTCCTCCCTGCATTGAGTTTGCATGTTCTCCCCTTGTCTGCGAGGGTTTACTTTGGGTGCACCGGTTTCCTCTCACAGTCCAAAGACATGCAGGTTAGGTGCATTGGTGATTCTAAATTGTCCATAGTGTGGGCTTGGTGTGTGGGTGTATGTGCCTTGTGGTGGGCTAGCGCCCTGCCCGGGGTTTGTCTCCTGCCTTGCACCCTGTGTTGGCTGGGATTGGCTACAGCAGACCCCGTGACCCTGTAGTTAGGATATAGTGGGTTGGATAATGGATGGATGGTGGATATCAAATCAAGTTAATTTTTACTGTCATGTGTACATAGTACAATGAAATTCTTATTCAATTCAATATAAGTACAAATAATTAAATAGTACAAAACAAATACACATGAATTTCCCCTTGGGATTAATAAAGTATCTATCTATCTATCTATCTATCTATCTATCTATCTATCTATCTATCTATCTATCTATCTATCTATCTATCTATCTATCTATCTATCTATCACATTAACACCATATATTTATACAGTTTTTGTTCTTCTGATTGACTACTTAACATCTTTACAGATTCTGGACTGAAACTGTCCCTCAATCTCCCAGTTCAGTTCAAATCAATTCAGTTGATTTCTGTATTTCGCTCTTCACTGGTGCAGGCGCAGAGCGTTGTGACAAATTCACAGATAAAATGCTAATCTGAAACTTTACAAGTGACTCACTAGATAAGATGTGCGAGTGCCAAAGGCTCTGAAGGGATGAGCAGGAAAAGCAGCTGTGCAGGATGGCCGAGGTCCTTAATGATCCTGTTTGACTTTCTAAGACAGCGAGTGTTGTGTGTGCGAGATAAGGCAGCTCAGCTGGGTGCCATTGATGTTCTGTGCCACCTTCAGTGCCCTCTGCAGGGCTTTACACTCTTGAGCTGTGCAGGTGTCATTTCAGGATGTGGTGCAGCCATTGAGCGTTGACTCCACTGGGCACCTGTCACTGAACACTTTAAGATGTCTTCCACTTTGTTTTCTCTTATCGTTAGCCCTGGTGGTCTCTCACAAGTAGTGATTTGTGTTTACAGTCGTCCTTCTTCACATCCTCTGAATCAGTTTATGTGTTGATATAAGCCATTTCTACCTCACCCTCTTATTCCTCCACTAGATATTATCTCCTTTATGTTATTCTTTTTCATTAAATGAATACAAAGCTCCATAGCAGTGGTCTCAGGGCAGGAGTGTCTTAAACTTTGAAGGGTTTATCTGTGCTTTGAATCTGGTGAGTGTTCAGATGTTCAATCCAAGGTTGTCATTTTGTAAAAAGTGAATTCCTCTTGTTATTTGTGCTGCCTACATTTGTAATAAGAAGAAATTCATAATAAAAAGGGACCTTTGCTATTCTTCAGTTGCTCTCTTTAAACCTTCAGACAAACAGGATGAGAATTAGGGGGCAGATGAGCAGCTGAAGTCCATGAAATGTGTGTGTGTGTGTTTGTGTGGTGGTACAGTGTTCAGTTCACTCATAGAGACCCCCTGAGCCTCCATCCTGAAACGGGCACAGCAGGCCGCTCAGTGAGATGTGAATGAAGGAGGCTTTAATGGCCCTGCTGTTTCAATGAGCTTCACACACAAAGGTGCACTGAGCTATAGGAGGAAGGACTCTAGGGTGGCCATAAATCTCTTTCTTTCTTTCTTTCTTTCTTTTTATTTAAACTTAAGGTCCGGACCTGCATAATGTGCTACTTTACAAGATGAGACCAAAATTCAACTGTTTACTAAGCCAGTTGTCCTAGAAGTAGAAAGCATCTCACCCATGAAGAGCAGAAAAAGAAAAGAAATGGATGGAAATCTTGACTTGTCATCTTCATTTCATCCTCACAGTCAGCTTGCAGGATTGGAATGTCATTTTGGATATGGAGGACTATTTGGATTTGCGTTGAAGATGATTTTTCTGGTCCTCAATAAATCGGTAAGCATGTTTAGCCTACAGAGGTAAATGTTTGACTGAATGGAGGGCTGACTGACCATTTGTGGATCCCACAGGTGTGTCGTGAGTTTAAGGAGTGAGGATTTCCCATTCTTGAAAACTTGTCCTTCCTTCTTAGCTCCTGTTATTATAATTTTAATACAGTTCTGTTTAAAGTTAGTATGACAAAAGAGGGGGCTTTTTAAAAGGACAGGAATCTTACACGTCCACCTGTGTTTGATTCCTTCACCAGCTCTTTGATGGCACACTGCAGCAGGGCCTTCTCTTTCATCTATTTCTATTATTTAACAATGTCACTGAACTCACATGAGAGTCTCAGAAGTCTCCTATAAAATGTCCTATAAAAATGTACCTTTTTTTACTAATTCATTAATTGTCTGTTTCTCTTTTAGCCCAAAACGACCCTCCCAGACCAGTCATTTTCAAAAAAGAAGAATTAAAAGAATGTCTTCTAAGTAAAATAAAGAAGTGCAAGCAAAATAAAAACCTGCCTGCCTCTTTGTCTTCTTGTCTGACTCTCATTCTCTGATTATCACCATAATAAAGCCTTATTTTCCAATATATAAAGGAAGGACGGTGATTTTTCACTAAAACTTCACAGATAACTTCTCAAATGTGAAAGAATTTGTGTTTGTGTCAAATTTCAACTTTCCATTACACTGACACTGATGGCAAATTACAAAAAAATAAAACACCTTAGACAGACACTGTGATTTTCCCATGTTTTTGTTATAAAATGCAGTATATTTCAAATTCAAGCAATGACAGGTCAGATTTGTCACCTCTGCTGTGTTCCCAGACATGTCAACTGTACCTGTGAAAGCTTCATGCTGACAACACAAAGAAGTAAAATGTTACAGCAATTGGCACCACGGGCAGCCCTCTCACTTCCAGAAACTATTAAGGCAGGGATGCCCACAATATAAATATAAATAATGTAAAATGTATATTAAAATAATATCAAATATTTATATCAAGTATAAATAATTTCTCACGTATACACACACACAAACACTAACAATAAAATGTTCTAACCTTCATTTTCCAAATGTGGGCATGTCATATGTCATTGGAGACGTCTCAGTCACAGATATCAAATGGTATAAAGCTTTCCAGGGCTCGACCCACTGAGCCACAGTAACCCACCTGGAAGCAGATGCTGCTTGATGCCAGTCTCCGGTGGGCACATGCTGTTTTCAGGTGAATATCTCATGGACACTGAATCACATGGTGAGGTGCTTAGGCTCGTGTAATTCATCAGACTCTTCTGTAAATGTTGATATATAAGTTGTTTGTATTCACGGTTGCTTCATGAAGTTTTATACAACAACACAGAAAATTCCCACTTGACTGGTGAGATGGACTTCTTTATACACAAGACACGGCAGGCCCGTTGTTTAAACATGAGACCTTATTTGGTGTCGATGGAATCGTCTCAGTCTCCCGCCTATCCAATGTTGTGATATTTGTGATGGTGTGACCCACTCAGCCAGTGCCATCCAGAATTACCAGGTGTTTCATAGCGCATACGTATGTCAGGGCTCGTTTTGACCAGGAGTATCTGCTGTAAGTGCTGACATGTTACTTGTATATTTTTGCTGTTGTGTTGTGGAGTTATATGGAAGAGCACATGAAATTCACAAGCGTGATGTGACGGTTGTTCCAGTGTTTGACATGAGGTCACCCTATGCTCCGTTGTAGTGGAGTTTCAAGGCATCATTTGAAATCTACTGGTCGAGACCTTTTGAGTGATGAATGTCACTTTGGTACTTGCTGCGAGAAAATATCTAGGCTGGTTTGATTTCTCTGGTTGTTGGAGTGCGGTGCAGCAGAACGTATGATTTCCTGCCAGATTAAGATGTCAGCTGTTCCTACTCTAACAATGTGATCACTATGAGTGTGAAGTAGACACCTGGCGCTATCAAGCGAGGTGTGTGGCATAGTTCATCTTTATGATGCGGCAGAAGGTGTTTTAAAACATTTCTGAACTCTTGTCAGCATATCAGGCCACTTACTGTTTAAGAGTTTTATTAGACTATCAGATACCACAGGCAGCTCTCAACAATTATTTCAGTTCTCACTTTTACTTGATTAGATCCAAGAAACAGGATTGGAGTAGTCGGCAAGATTCAAAGGCTGTTGATATCTGTCTCCAAACCCTTCAGTTATATTTGTGTTTCCTTGTAGGACATTCACTGACATGTGGTTGTTGAAGGACGTTCTTCACTGAGGCTTATCTGCTAACAGGGCTGATTTTAATGAAGAGGTAGTCATCATCAACACTCAGTCAAACAGAACAAAACCATCCTCTGCCTTTCACAGCCCTCACATGACGATTGTCTGTTTATCAGTAAAGTTTGAGTGCAAAACTAAAAGATCTCTCTGGGACTGCTGGACAAATCTCTGCTGGACAAATCCTTTGAGGCAGCTAATGTTAGACATCAAAAATCAAGTTATGCGTAATTATATTGTCAGGGTACACACATTTAAGACCAAATCCATATTCATATTCAAGTTTATCAGTTATTTTACATTCAAGGTTTTTATTTTGTCATATTCATTGTAAGAAATGTGATTTATTTTTTTAATTCTCAGTTGTAACCACACTAATAAAGAACAAATTAGACATTTTAGAAGGGGTTCATATTGAAAAAACAATTCAAAGCATTATGGTTAAATTCCAGAAGTCAATGTTTTCAGATTTTGAAGCAGAGATGGAAAACTCCCAAATAATAGCATGCTGTGATTTAAGGCCTGCACACTTCAAACAAACCCTGAATATCACAAAACCACTGAAAGGGAGAGGACACCATAAAACACCTGGCTCAATATAATAAAGCTCTACATTTCTAAATTATATTTATTATATTTTATAAATTAAATGAAGTCAAAAAGGTTCATAATTTTGTAAAGTATTGAGAAAATATTAATTAATTAATTAATTAATTAATTAATCAATCAATCAATTAATTAATTAATTAATTAATTTATACCCAAACATGTTAAAACATATGGAAATACAACATTCACTTCAAAAAAGTAAACAGTTTGAAAATGGAAAATACAAAGGCAAAGATCAAAAACAGCAAACCAGAAAACATCAAAATCCCACCCTAAAGAGAAATCAACAACAGGAGCAGAGCGAGCGCACCATGGGGTCTCACACCACTGCCTTGGTGGGGTCTTGGGTAAGCAACACAGCAGCAACGTCTACTCTGACTAGCAAACAAAATAACAGAAATACAAATTAAATAAAATTTCTAAACAAATTACAAAAAGATTCAAAGACTTAAATCACTTAAGGAAAACACTTGAAAAATTGGACAAAACAATCAATAATGAAACAAAGCGATAAAATACAGGAAATTATGACTGAACAATGATTAATAAAACTGTCACACAGCATTATTATTTATTTTATTTTTAAGTATTTTATTACTTTACACATTTTTTGTATTATTTTATTTCACTTTATTTATTTATTTTTTTTGACCAGTAAACTTCTCAATATACCCAGGGTCGGGTGCTGATGGTTATCCTCTCTCTTGTAGAGCTTTATAATATCTCTGGACATTTTCTTTTACCAGCTTCCCATTTTTGGAGCTTGAAACCAACAGGTAACTTTTACGGACTGGCGGAGCTTACTGTAAGTGAACCATTTCTCTGCCGGTCAGTCACGGTATGGCCGGCTTCTTGGGCTTTTTGTGGAGGTATGACACTCCTTTTGCCATTTAAAGACTCCACTCCATAACAACAGCGTTGTGTGCTTAGCACTGTCCTCTTTTTTTAAACCTAAGACTGTGTAACCAGAGCGGCTCCAACTCCATTATTACATTTGCTGATGACACCGACATCACAGGTCTTGATGACAAGACAGCTTAGAGAAAAGAGGTCTGTCTGCTGACTTAGTGGTTTGAGGTCCAATCTGACCAGTAATGTCAGTAAAGCCAAGGAAGGAGCTGCTCAGAGACTTCAGGAGGCAGAAGACGCTCCCATCTACCTCAGAGGGTATGTTGGTGAAAGGGTAGGCTGATGAATTGAAGTTAATGTCTGATTTATAAAATAATTGCTAGAAACTGTAAAGGAGAACAAGTATCCTCATTATGACAGAAATGTCATAAAAATTAATCTCTAAAGTAACATCAAAAATACTTATAAGGCAATGTCAGTAACTTTAGACAGACTAATAAAATTAGTGAATTCAGATTGTCAGATGGTATTTATCAGGTGAGTTATGTGTTCACCAAACACATCAAAGAAAGAAAAGCTGAAACTTCTAGCATGCTACATGCATTTTTTTTAAATTTCTAAACACAGCCTAAAAATGTAAACCTATCATGTACTCGATAGTAAAGCCTGAATCCTATTTTGTCACCAATCATCAAAATAAAGAAAATTGTTTCTACTAATTTTTTGAGTCTAATTTTAAAATATGTCAGCTAAGAATGTAAAGCTGAAATAACCGATTTATGAATTCCTCAATGCCAAAAACAGTCTGTGAGGGAACCAAAGGCTACTTGTCACATTTTTTTCTGTTTTCAAAAATACACAGAATGGCGCTGTTACTGGATATTCTGCCCATTTCTATTGAACCCTCCAAGTCACTATTAATCATCACAATTCTCCAACTTGTCCTCCTTGCTGTTACATTTCCAAACCAGAGAATGTGCTCTCTTTTCTCCAGATATGACCAAAGCACCCCCTCTGCACTGACCCCACTCCCTTTAACTCCACTTCATGCTCTGCTGGTGTCTTCTGATTCCTGCACTGCTGATGACTTGTAATCAATTCACCTCACTGCACACTTTCACGTGTGTGTCCGGCACCGACCAGAGTTGTAACGGGTTGTACCAAAATCGATAAAAACACTAAAGGGGTTTACAATTAAAACCATCAACACCCCCCTAACTCGTTTCACTACACACCTCAACCCACAATCTGTTTGTCTGCACAGCCAGGGTTTCATCCTATAAACAATCCTGATACAGTTCCAGTAATGGTGGACAGGTCAGCCTTGACATGAATTTCAGTGTTTGGAATTCTATTCTGCCACTTAATATGAAGGACAATTTTTGGGAATAGTTCAATCCTTGGTACACCCTTCCACATCTTACAGGTGTAAAGAAATGTGTGGAGCACTACAACCCTAAACACCTTCAGCTGCATCGGTGGCCTTACTAACGTGGGAACTAATGCCAATGCCTACATTATAGTCTTTGAAAGCATCAATCGACATGGTGTTTGAGAACCTTCAGCTTCATCGCTGGGCTTACACCTCTTCTGCTTCAGATGTTACATGAAGTCTGCCCGAAGCTACACTCGCTTTAGTGGTCCTGATGTTTACATCGTCATCAATGCCAGTGCCCTGGGACTGTGTGCTGCAAGGTTACATGAACCCGATCTCCAAACTGAGTCTTTGACTGCTGATTATAAAGTTTAGTTAAACATATGGTGTCCCTGGTGCAGGCTGATACATTACTTCAGTCTTCTTATTGTTAATGAAAAGTCCAAAGTCAGTTCATTCATCAGAGATCTTAACGAATTGCTCTGCTTATCAGCCTTTTAACCAGAATTGATGCCTCAGTTATGATCTGGAGGAATCCTCTGATGGTGTCTGTCCTAAAGTTACTTTATTTTGTGAAACCTCCTCAGGTTGATCAGTTGCCCATTTGTGTGGTAACTAATGCCAATGCCAACATTATAGTCTTTAAAAGCATCAGTCGTCTTGTTTGAGGACATCACGCTGAACAACATCAGCGCCGAGATACTCAGCCCTGCTTAACACCATTTAAGACAGTGAAGGACTGCTTTTGTCACCATTGTCCTGAATGTTAGCCTGCATAAAATAATGAACTACCACACACCATGGTGATGAATTTTCATTGGCATCCATGCTTTTACATGATCTTCAAAAATTTTTTCTGCTATCAGTCGATTTACAACTTTGTCGCGTTTCATAATCATTAATTCATATTGCTTTATTCAAAAAGGGACAGTTTTAAGAATAAAGAAAAACGTTTTTAAATGATCCTACATTTGTCCAGTAGATGGCAGTGTTTACGTCATTTGCATCTTTCATTATTATTATTATTATTTTTAGCAATGAACTCCTTTTATTTATTAATGCAAATGTACATTCCATGATAAAAGAAAGACTGTGTCTTCATGGCCAAGCCCTGATTAGATGTGACAATATAGTACTACATAAAGGAGTCGAGTAAGTCGAGTTATCGTCACCTCAGGGGTTTAGTAACTGGTGCCCAATGGACCCACTCGGCCAGCCTGTTTCACTGTCTTTTAGTTGTGTTTTTTATATATATATTTTAGGATGCTCAGTTTTCGATTTAACCTTATTTATATTGTGTCGGTGGCGGCATGGTGAATCACTGTCGATAAGTTTATATTGAAGTGCTGTCGTCTCTCAATTCTGCAAGGTGTGGCTTGGAAATATTCTGCAAGTGGGTTGAATCGTTGGTAATATGTCGCCGTCCTGTGGAGTTTGGTGCGACACAATAAATCATAATCATTAATACATGCCTTGGTGCTTGTGCGTTTACACGCCATTTCCCCCTCTCCTGTCAGTCACGGGCACACTTGGGCGCTCACTCCCGCTCAGCAACGTTGTTTAGCCTACACAATGCCTTTCCCGTGTGCTCATGTCAAGTGTGATGTAAGTTTAATCAAATAGCGATGTTGATAATAATAATAATAATAATAATAATAATAATAATAATAATAATAATAATAATCTTGTTTTGGCTGCTCCAGTTAGGGGTCCCCACACTGGATCATCTGTTTCCATATCTTCCTGTCACACCCATCATCTCATGTCCTCTCACCACATCCATAAACCTTCTCTTAGGCCTTCGTCTTTCCTCTTCTGATCCCTAGCACCCTTATCTTCACCATCCATTCGGTGTCCGGGGCTGTCTTTCACTT
>NW_024386131.1:0-22019 GCF_016835505.1 Polypterus senegalus | reverse complement strand
TTATCCTGTGTTCTTTTCTTTGCCCGCCCTGTGTGTTGCGCCTTTCCCCCCCAGCCACCCCCTTGTGTGTGTGTCCCCTCTCTCTCTCTTTTTTCGCTTGTACAGTCAAACCAAGGGGAAACTGGCTTGTTATTCCCGGTGTGGGGTGATTAACGGGCAAAGTTGGGAAACGGTTTTGAAAACCGATTTATCGTGTCCGAGGCGTTGAGAACCGGGTTCCCTGTCCCAAATTTTTGCTTTTTGTTGTTGCTTTTCCCCCTTCTAGTTTTTTCAAAATACTTTTCCTTTTTAAAAAACAAATAAAAAAGGCTGATATAGGTCTGGAGCTCAAAGGCTTTCTTTTGAAACCCCTTATAAAATTCGTTCATTTTTTCAATAAACCAGGACCCCGTCTTTTTCCCTGACTCTTTGGAAACACAGGTCGGGTTTTGCCACAAAATACTGGTGGGGGCGGGGGGTGGAAACCCAGCGGGACCCCAGGAGGACGGAGGAGGTCCCCTTCCCCAGACCTGGGCCCCCCTGGTGGCGGGAATGGGTGCAAGCTTAAGCCATGGGGCCTGTGGTCCCACCGGGGGCCCCGATCCCTTTTGGGAGCATGGACCTCACCCTTTCCCCCACCCGGGAAAGTGCGGGGGAAAGACCAGGGGACCCAGGTTTTTCCGGGTGGGGAGTGCGGGGGGGAAATTGCGGGGAGACACCTGGAGCACATAAAGGGTATAAAGGGGTACCTCCCCCCCATTGATGGCTGGAGTCGGGTGGAAAAGGGACAGGCTGGGAGGAGGCAAAGAGATGGCCGAAGGAAAAGGCGTATGAGGCCAGGACTTTGGGGAGTTTGTGGGTTGTGTGGCCCCTTCTTTTTGAAAAGAATGGAAAAATAAACATGTGGTGGTGCTGAATAACATTTTACCTGTCTGTGTCAGGGGGCTCTTCCCCAATCAACACACTTGTACAAACAAAGTACAGAATATAGATATCACCCTCAAACCCATCTATTTCAATTCAAGGTCAAGGAGCAGTCCTATCCCAGCATCGGTAAAGGGCTGGGACCATCCCTGGTGGGTTTCATTCATTCATGTCCCCACGGCAAAAACAGTCCTCATTGGATGACAAATCAGAATCAAGTTTTAAATCTTTGGGATGTGAGTGCAAAACCAATTTTACCCAGATAAAAACCCTCAATCTCTCAGGTCTAGACCCTACTGCGTTACTGAGATACAGTTGGGGCCAAAATATTTTGACAAAACCCCGAAAGAAGGGGTTGTTTAAAAAAAATTTTTTATTCCTCACATTTTTTTTGCAATCGTTTTTTAACCCCTAATTAAAGGAAGTCTACTTCAACTGCATCGGGGTTTTTTCATTTAAAAAATTTATTCTGGTGATGTTCAGAAAAATTTTAAAAAAAATTGTCTCTGTCCAAATATTTAGGACCAACATATTTTCCAACACTTCTTTTTTATATATATACAAAATATAAATTTTTTATATATATGTTTACTTGGACAAACTGCTCCCCCAGTCAGGATGATGTTCCTTGATTTTTTCCCCGTCTTTTAAAAATTTTCTGTCACATCAAGTGGGGAAAAAACTCAAAAGGTTTAGTCTGGATGCCCCCACAATATCCTGGATCATGGCTACCTGACCAATAGACTGCAGTTTGTGAGACTCAAAAGACTATATGTCCAGAAATGGTGATGTGTAATACTGGACAGGGAAACTGTCCTGTCTCCCTCCTGTTCACCCTCTACACAACAAAGCTACAGTACCAAGATGTTGAAGTAGTGCAGAGTAACACGTTACTTGGGGTTCACATAAACAACAAGCTAGCCCTGGTCTGACAGCACAGTGACATTGTACATGAAGACCAAGTGAACCACACTTCCTTAAGAGACTCAGTTTGATTCTTTAATATATACAGTAAGCTGCTGGAGATATTCCTATCAGTCCATAGTATTAGCCAGAGGATTGTTCTATGCAGGTCTCTTGAAACAACCTGATCTCAAAGAGAGCACAATGCCTGAACAAACTTCTCAGGATAGCCTGCTCCATCACAGGGCAAACCCTGGACACACGCACTGAAAAGAGGGGCGATGGCAGCCAAGGATGTCATCATGGAAAAATAAAAGTTAAAAGCTACTTACAGTACACAATGGCAAGCGAGGAAGGCAATATGGGATGACAGCACACAAGAATACCAATGACACCCACACTGCAAATGTCTTCTTTTTCACAGTATTAGAAGGCGCAAATTATGGATGAAGAAAAATATATAGTTAAGAGCAGGAGAATATTGCAGTAAAATTTCACATACCACAACACTGGGGTGTAGCGTCACTGGTACTCCAGTTCACTACTTGTCAACCATTTTTCCAGTTGACAGGCTTTACTTTGTATTATTTTTTATGAACACAACTTGTACCAAATTAATAAAGCAAACTGAAATACCCGTCAGGGTTTTAAAGGAGGATGAGGTACAGACATAGGCTACCAGAAGAATGTGTCACATTGCCTCTCTAGCAGACCACACTGGTGCAGTTATATACAGAAAAGCAATGTGACCTTCAACCATTGCTAATGTGTTATACTTAATATCAAGTCTCATCCCTTCCTTAAATATCAGGAATTTTTTCTCACTGTTTCAACTCTTCAGGGAGTCTCTTGAGTTTGATGTAAAGTAAAACTGCTATAAAGTTTTCAAACTTAAGCTTAGAGGGTACCAATTGCTCCCAGGATGTAAGTGCTACATGTAAGTAACTTAACTAACATTTCAAGATGTAAACACATTTAAACACACAAGTCAAAACCATGGAAGTCTAAATGTACAGTCTTGTAATATACAGTGGCTTCAAGAAAAACATCCAGCCCTTTCACTTTTTAATTGGGTTGTATAATTGATTTGAAATGGACAACTTGACATTTTGCTCTTCAGTCCACACTTAACAACCCATGACAAAGTGACGAAATGTTTTCAGAAAGGTTACAAATTTATAAAAATAAAACCAAAAACTGTAGGAAACCCGTTGTTGACAAAGGAGATATGAAGATCATGATGAGGTGAAATTATGAACAAGGTAAATGTATTGAAATCAGGTAAGGGTAGAAGTGCTGAACAGGAAGATCTCCAGAACCAAGATGAAAACAAATAAACCAGTCATTTTGGGCAAAGGGGAGGAGAGTGGATGATTTTTATTGGACTTTATTCAAATGGAACCTTCATTTTTTTCTTGTCACTTTTTAGCGAAGGAGCTCAGCTCAGTCGCAACAACAGACACTTGTAAAGAGACTTTCTTTATCTATTTTCCAGCGAAAATGGACAATTTTATGGAGCGTTGTCTCTTAGCTGCTGGAAAGAGCTCCCCCTCTCTGACAAAATCTTTCTTTCACCTTTTGTATTAAGGGTCTGTGGTGGGCTGAAGCTGCCAGGGATCTGTTCCTGCCTTGCACCTTGTATTTGGCTGGGATTGGCTCAACAGAGCCCTGGGTTGGATGATGGATGGATGGATGGATTAGGGGTATATAGTGTAACTAAGGAAGTGGAACATCTTGGACTGAATGAGATCAGGCTGCAAAAATCTTTGTATTGTTCATATTTTACTGCTATTGGGTTTTGATGCAAATAAATACAATTTTTTAAGTAAGCTTAATGTCTCTGTAATGATAGCTGAATTGTAATTTTTTTTTTTTCTTAAGTCTCAATCACAGGGTTGTTGAGGTTTTAAAGCACAGGGAATTCAATGGTGCACCTTATTTTGTGATCAGAGGCTTCTCTGAAAGTTTATACCTATTTACAGCTAGAACTGCTGATTAACTGTACAGACTGCATCTCTGTTGTTGGCCATTAGCACTAAAACATAAGTAACATGATAGCTAGAATTTGTACACTAACCCCTCCCACTATGCTGTTTCTCTTCGGTACTCAAATGTGGCACTTGATGCCACAGCCACTATACTACCAAGTTTTTGCCTGACTAAGGTAAGGTCATCTCTGATGGAGGGATCCCAAATTGGCAGCCAAGAGATTGGGGGTCCTTTCATCAGATTGGCTGGCTCAGCACTTTGTATCAATGGAATGGCCAGATAGGGGAGGCAGCTGTCGGAGGTCCCCAGGACTCTAAACAAATCAAATCATATTATGTGATATCATCTACTGTTGGTCCTGCTCCATTACTTGCCAATATTTTTATTTTACAATTATATTGTATTGGAGGATTACTTGTGTCCTATTATATGTTGTATTGTATTGTATTGTATTGACCCCCTTCTTTTTGACACCCTTACTGCACACCATCCTACTGGGGTACCTTTCCCAAGGTTTCTTCCATATTTTTTCTCCTTACAAGGTTTTTTTTTTTTTTTTGTAAAGTATTTAGAAAGTTTAGGCTGGAGGCATTGTCAGAGGCAGAGGGCCTGCTAAAGCCATTGCAGCACTTCTTGTGTGATTTTGGGCTATATACAAAATAAATTGTATTGTGTGTATTTTCAACGCACCATTTTTTGGGATAGCTGTGTGATTGTTTCCCATGATGCAGCAGGGGTGTATCCATGCATTCTTGAGTTCTCTGAGATTGATCTAAATAGCAGTTTGCAATTCTTACATTTTGTGATTCCCAGCAATAGACACTAGCACTGTACGCCACTTTAATTTTTTAGTTTAGTGATTTGGCTTTGCAGACATTCTGATTTTTGGCTTGGACCACTGCTTGCTATGACCCAGCGTCCTTTCTCCTGGTCATGAAGCTCAGAAAATGTTTCTTACTGAATGTCATTTCACTCAGTATAGCATCTACCAATTAATTCTAGTTGGCCTAGAGAAGCCATACCTATCCATTACTTGTCTAGCTATGGTCCCAGTCAGAGAGTAGCTCACCATTATAGGTCCTTGGGGTGAATTTTGGGTACAATGGACATTCTGGACCAGTGGGGGTTACAGGTAACAGGGGACAAGATGGTTTTGACATTTTCTTCCTATCCCCCAATAAAGAACCTAAAGTTGGTTGTTACGTTCCATTGGAATTGCATAAAGGAATGGTTGTGGAAAGGGTTGCCTGCAGGTGGTGATTGTCACCTTTATTATTTGTAGAAGGTTTGCTGAATGGGTGCAGGGTGCTGTTGAAGTGGACAAACTCAGATGGTGAAGGTAGAGGGATAGTGGGAGGGAAGATTGCTGGAGGTTGAAGTACTGGGGTGTTACCAAAGGAGGGTTAAATAATTGGGGGCCACCAGTCAACGCATGAAACAAATCAAAAACACTCGTCAAACCAGTGATAATGTGTGATGAATTCCTTTGTCTGGCCAAAATTTAGGACCAGAGGGTAGCTTTCTGGTGGTGCAGCAACTTTCATCAGGATTGAGTCTAAGCCATTCTTTGACTTCCCAAATCATTTTTAGGCTGTTTACATGTATGTGAAAACTTGATGACTATGATAACATGTCCTCAAAGAAACTATTCATGCTCTATCACAGTCATCTGCAATTACTAAACTGCAAAACCAATTAAAGCTCGGCTAATCCATGATACAAGGACAAAGAAAGTACAATTGTAAAAGTGACCGTATTTATTCAAAGTGTAAGCAATTCTACACTCTCTGAAGTGCATTACACCTAACACTTTCTTTTCCATCTTAGATTTTCTTTTCTCACTTATACATACCCCATTTTAAAACCACAGATGGAAGGTTCCAGAGGGATCACATAGGTTGAACTAATGCTGAATACAAAAACCATGTGGTTCAATTACAAGGTTCAATATAATACAAGATAACACAAGAACAATCAACAGATTTATGGTGGAGGGAGGAGGATCCACAGAGGAAGAGAGAGTCGGTCACAACGGAAATGATACACAAATGATGATGAAGGCTGTTTTGTTGTTTTAGAAGAAGGAAGAAGTAGCCTTCTATTGTTTACATATTTTTTAATATTCTTTATAGATATTTTTTCTTCAGTCTCTCATTTCACCTGTATAAACATCATTGCATTTGCTGCTGCCCTTGTTGTTTTTTAGGATTGATTTTTATACTTTTAATTTTTCTTTAAGGCAATCTTTAACAATGTTGCACTTTCCTGTATTTTTATAATGCCTACTTTTCCATGTACCCTGAAGATCTTAGATCTTCAAAAGACTAACTGCTTCAATGTATTAAGAGTGAAATATAAAAGAACTAGTAGAGGTATGCATTTGCTTTCGTATTGCAAAATCTGGATTATTTTAGCAATGGAGACACATCAACAGCTAATTACTATTTAACATTTAAAATGTACTTTGAAAACACTACAGATTTAATAATTTTCTCACAATTTATCTCCTCTCTAGGAGCTAACATTAAACCTGCATCCTAGCATGTTTTACATTTTGCATTCATTTAAAGGGCAAAATATAAGGTTTCATATTATTCATATTCATGTTGAATTTCCCCTTGGGATTAATAAGGAGTATCTATCTATCTATCTATCTATCTATCTATCTATCTATCTATCTATCCTATCTATCTATCTATCCTATCTATCTATCTATCTATCTATCTATCTATCTATCTATCTATCTATCTATTCAGACGTGAGTCATACACGCGTACACTTCAAGAGAACCACCATCCACCTGGAAGCTAAGCACATCTGGTCCTGGCCAGTGCTTGGATGGAGAACATGTGGAAGAAGCTTGGGTTGTTGCTGGAGAGGTGTTGTGAAGCCAACAGGGGTACTTATCCTGTGTTCTGAATGTGGATTCTAATGTCCCAATATGGGTAACGGGGACACTGGGATGTAAAATTCGCCCGTCCATTTTGGATGAGGTCTTAAAAGGTCCGACTCTCTGCTGGTCATAAAGATTCCCTGGGCATCCTCAAAAAGCAATAGGTATATATCCCAATGTCCTGATTAAATTGCCAGCCCCAGGCCCTATTCATTCTGGCCCCTAATCATCACCTGTCTCTTACCCCTTCATCTCACCTAATATGTGGGTAGGTGTACTGAATGCAAAAGAAATAGCTGCATCACATCATCAGATGGACTTCCTGATACACATTAATGGTAGCTCAAGTGCCTCCTCACTCGCATATTTAAAAGTGTGAGCAGTGGAAAAGCACTATATAAAGTTAAAGAATTATCGTCATTATTATTAAATTTTCTGTGGTGGGCTGGCACCTGCCTGGGGTTTGTTTCTTGCCTTGCCTTGCACCCTGTGTGTTGGCTGGGATTTGTCAACAGACCCCGTGAACCTATATTTGGACTAAGCGGGTTGGATAATGGATAGATGAATTATTAAATTTTATCTTTTCAGATTACCAACTATTATTATTTTCATTTTTTCTTTTACACTTACTGGTATCCTAGGTGCCACCTAATTTCTATACCTACAAAATACTCTGTAGTCCTGCTTTGGTGAACAATGGCAGACAAATCTTCTCAGACATGGGGCGTCCTTAATTATACTTATTAATCAATACCTTAATCAAAACTACTGTAGAGATACCTGCTAGGTGTTGGTCTTTTGGCTTTGAGGTTTAGTTTTAGAGCATCCAACGTTTTATTTTCTTCTTTACTGGCCTTCTAACAATGCCAGGCTTCTTTGATTCTTTATTGTTTTCTACTATTATTTCTTCAAAAGGGGTGGGAGAGAAAATCAAATCCTACCTGCCTGGTGTTCTTCCCTCTTCTCCACTTGAGTCTGCTACTGTAGCATATAAATCTTCAGTGGGTTTCTCAAGCTGAGCAGTAAACTCCATCAGGCTCCATGTCCGTTTCAATTTTGCTGAACTGCAGGGAAAAATGAAGTTACCATACATTAGTTATTTATTCATTAAAATGTCTTAATACAGTACAAGCATCAAGTTTCTTGATGAGCGGTGGTGGAAGCTGTAAGTCTTGCCTCTCTAATTAAAGTGGTAATTTACCTTGATTTGTCTGGCGGACTTTAAGTCCTGAAGCTGTTTTGATATTTCATGTATAAGACCATTGAAGAATTCCAAGCTGCAGAAGAACAATATTTGTTAATTGATTATTTTTGAATATGCAGTTACCTTTAAAAGCATTCACCCCTTTGAGTTTTACATGTTGTATTTATGCAACAGTAAGAGGCAAATGGATTTGATTTTAGCTTTTCTGAAAGTAGAAATACTCTTTAATGTTAAAGTGAAAACAGATAACAGCAAGTCTTCTAAATGAGATACAAATATAAAACACAAAATAATTAATGGCATAAATGTGTACCTCCTTTAATATGACTGCGTAAGTAATCACTGGTGTCCCATCATTAGTTCAATACCAGGTTCATTCACCTGTCTGGGGTTCTGATTGATTGTAGTCTAAATGCACCTGAATGTGGGGTCCAACTGGTGGTGATTCAATATAATTGGACTGACCTACACAATAAGAGACAAAAGAACACTCTAAAAACTCCATGAAATAAGACTAGAAAAGCACACGTCAGGAAGAAGATAAGAAAATATACAAGTCACCAAATATCCCTTAATTGATCGTGAATAATTAGAAGCATATTGTACAGCTGAAATTCTAATTTTGGGGTCCTCAAACTGAAGAGATGAGTGAGGGAGAGACACCAAGAGACCTCTGAGGAGCTGTACAGACAACAACAACAGTTACCCATGTAGCTACACCCGATCTACAGATAGCATGGGAGTTTCAAAAGGGAAGAAACACATATATAACATCTTGATAAAAGGTGCATTGGAGGCGCGGAAATTCAGTTCGAAGAAGGGTTCTATGGTCTGATGAGACCAAATTAAAATTTTAGGCTAACCATCGGACTAAAAACCATACCTGCACAAGTAGCACATTATCAAAAAAATTCTCTCCAATTTTGGCAAAGTAATTAGTCACTTTAAATCTACAACTTGTCTGCTAGATATTTGGAACAAACAGAATGTTTCAATTAAAAAACAAATCTGGATTTTTACAGACTTTTCCAAATTCAAATCCATCTCCCCTTTTTTTTGAATTCTGGAGAGGTTCTCTTTCTACTAGTGATATTTTCATATGAATACAAGAACTAGAACTAAAAACATTGTTCTTCATTTTACAAGAAGAAGTCAACTGAAATTAAGGCAAACAGAGGAAACTAAAAAGGAAATAAATTAAGAATAAAAATTTGTGATATGTGAACCATTCGGCAAGGAACGAAATTGGGTAAAGGCCAGAAAAACACCAATAGCATTTTAGTTTCCAGTCGGTTCAGTCATGCAGAGGGAGCCCTGGTACGTTCAGTTACGTTCGCTGTTCACTATGAGGGTAATCTTGTACCTTGGGCTTACTATTTAGTCGCATTGGTACAACTTTCCTTAAGGACTGTCTGTCAAAGCACATTTGGCTCGTCAGATTGGAAACGGTAAGCTTGTGTATTTGATGATGTAGAAGGTTTTACATTTTTAGATGTTTGTGGGTATAAAGCGAGAAAGTAGCGGTAGAAATACTTTAATTACAGCGCGGATATTAATAAAAACAAATGCTTAGCGCATTGAGAAGAAGAAATGAGTCTCAGGTTTCAATGAGGACCAGTTGGATCATCACCCTGGTGATCCCGCTTCTCTGGCACCCTTGTGGCTGCACTTCCAGGGACGTGGTCAGGGGCCATCATAGTAAAAACACTAATAATCTTCTTCTTTTGGCTACTGCTCCCATTAGGGGTTGCCACAGTGGATCATCTTCTTCCATATCTTTCTATCCGCTTTGCATCTTGTTCATCACAACCATCACCTGCATGTCCCTCTGTCACCACATCCATAAGCCTTCTCTTAGGCCTTCTCTTTTCCTCTTCCCTGGCAGCTCTATCCTTAGCATCCTTCTCCCCAATATGCCAGCATCTCTCCTCTGCACTTGTCCAAACCAGTACAATCTCGCCTCTCGACTTTGTCTCCCAACCCCATTCAACTTTAGCTGAACTTCTAATGTCCTCATTTCTAATCCTGTTCATCCTTGTCATGCAATACTGTAGTTTTCCAGCTGTCTTGTAACTCTTCACTACCACCCAATTGCCTGTCTCACCTTCTCCTAAACTCAACCTTACGGTCTTCCTTTTTCAACTTCCACCATTTGATCCTTAGCTCTGTCCTCAATCTCTTCTCTTCTTGATCTCCAACATTTGTCATCAACAGACCATCATCTATGCTGCTTCTTCTACACTTTCCCCTGCCACCACTTTGCAGTCTTCCAATCTGCTGAATTGACTCTTCTGCATGGGATGTAATTTACCTGTTTGCATCTTCCTCCACTCTTGTCGTAACCCTATGTTCCTCCCCTCTTTTTTAAAAAAAACTAATAATTATAACATAAAATAAATTTGTCCACTGGTCATGACACCTCATAGTACTTTTTCTGTATGATTCAAATGTTTGCTCACTTTCTAGTCAAAATTGCTACGGGTAGTGCATTTCCTGTTTCAAATTTTGGGGAAAGCGTGAGTCTTGATGAAACAAGCCCTCAGGTGGGACTGTACTATCCCTCACTCCGCAGGGGTTGATGAATAAAATTGGCGTGTGCCTGTTGCTGTCTCTCTGTGTAATGTCCAATATAAGGTTTGCAGATATGTTTTATCATACATTCCTGACTTTCCATATCTAGCTAATATTTTTAATGAATGTCTGTGACATATCTAGTCTTACTTGATCGTCCATAAAAGCCACCCAGTGAAAAGGAAGGTTATAGGTAGAGCTGTGGACTAATTTTGTATAGTTCAGTGCCGCACTGAAGGGGGGCGCATATGAGCCCAACGGAGTTACTTATTTATGCTGTTCTTCTACACTTGAACCACCCTATAAATTAGCGATATCCTTGAAAGCTTTGGAATACTCTACCATCTTCTATTAGGTCAGCACCAACTTTGGTCACTTTTTAAAATACTGCCACAAGCCTATTTTTTGTTGCCTTAGCTTTTTAAACTTGTATGTGAATATTTACTTTGGTATATTTATTTGCTTTTGGTCCAACTTCTGTTGTTTTAAATGTCTCTATAAATAAGGCAGCTTCACATTTGACTTCACATCTCTACTGTGAAGCTTGTTGTTGTCAGGAACCTCAAGCTGTGTGGTTTGCTTTTCTGCAGCCTTGGGACCCACAAGGTTTGTGAGAAAAATGGATGCTTGAAATCAGTGGAAATTCTGATGCAGTCTGCAAGAAACCTGCACCTTGGAGGAAAGATTTTCAGAGACAATGAGCCCAAACATAAAGAGACTAAAAACTTACACAGGAATGACCTCAAAACAATGATGTTAATGTCCTGTAGTTGCCAAGTCAGGTCCAGATCTCAATCAATATTACAGAATCTGGGTGTGGATTTGATAAAGGCTGTTCTCTCACAATCACTGAGACAACAGACAGAGTTGAAATGTTTTTGCAAGAAGGCGGGAGAAATGGCAGAGCTGATATTGACAGAGGCCTGTAGACTCAAGGGTGTCATAGCTGACATGCAAAAACACTTGAAGGGGTAAATGCCAGGAGATCCATTATTTTTTACCTAAATTATTTTTAGATCAGTTTAAGCTCTGCTTCTTTGACTTTAAAAGTTAAAATACATTAACTGTGATTCAAAAGTTGAACAATATAAATATGTGAAAACATTTTATAACATTGTATATAGTTTTAATTTTAAAAAGTAAAATTAATGGCACAAAATCCCACTCAAAGAGGAAAATAAATCAAATTACAACAAATAGATTATGAAAAATACACTAATGTGCATAATTTAAACACATAAAAGACAAAACAATTATACTTTATAATTATATAGTGCAAGAAAAAGGCTGAGAGGGTGGTTTGAGGATACTTGGAGTGCAAATTGGGATGAAAAGTCTTTTTAGATAGACAGACATGTAAAATTAGCTGCAGAAAATAGATAGCGTAAAACCAGAGGAAGAGTGAAGATGGGTGCGCTGCGCAGTGCATTGAAAAACACAAGTGTTCTGACACCCGTAGCCACAGATTTATGCAGTTGTGTCTCTCTCCACATTTCTGGCAAGTGGTGCACATGCTCCCCATCTTCAGAACTTGGTATTGTAAGCACAATTAAATAATTAATAAACGTGCAGCAATAGTGAACCTGTCATTAAAATGTTGCAGACTCCAGTTTATTCATCATTATAACATTGTTTCAATTTTATATAGTATGCTCATTTGCAATTTCTTATCTATAAGAATATTTCTTTTCGGATATATTCCAGGTGCCACTAGCCTGTTCTTGGGATGCTTGTATTGCGAGAGGTCCTCTTTTCATATATTTACTCCAGGTGTGTTTTGTGCACTTCAAGCGCCCTTTAAAATATATCCATTGGTTGATGTTTTGTGATAAATTTTAAAAGGTACATGAACTTGTTGTTGTTATCTTAGACTAATCATCATCACTATATGGTAGTCACTTTGATTACTTAGGTACAAACACTTTGCCCATTGAATATTATTTATAATATTAATATTTATAAATATTCATTTTAGTACTTAGCCTTTGGGGGCTTTCAGAATGAGCCTTTATAAATAACCTATTGGGTGATGTTTTAGATACAATTTAAAACATGCATAAAATTGTAACTCTCTCTGTTTTAGAGTGGTCATCATGATTATCATGAATGACATTGATTACTTAATATACAAATACAACTTTAAGGCTCCATTTTTCCATTAGGTAATTTACAGAAGTTAACAAAATTCTAAATCCCACAAAAGTTAGCAATATAATTAATTAGAAAAATCAAATATATTTACTAAATACATTATATTGCATGTCCACATACTGGGTAAAATATGTAGATGAAACATATCAAAAATATATTTCCCATATGTTAATACTGATGCATTCCATGCTAAAACATCTACTGTAAACTTAACAAATGTATTTAAAAAAATTTCTTATATATATACTTACTATATACATATCCTAACAAACTGGCCAGTGGTGAAACCAGACAGTGAGGAGGCCCTGCCAGCCTCCTGCACCAGAGTGAACTATGATTCTTAAGAGCAATAAGAGAACATGGAAATCAACCAGAATGTTCAAGCAAATTTATAGAAAAAAAATGATCCTAAATCCGTTAAGTAGTTCTCTCGTTACAGCTAACTAAAAGCGAGGGTTAAAGGTTACACTTGACGCCAGACGTATTACGAGGTGAGGAGGGAGCCGCGTCCCTCCCTGGAAGTAAGGTTTCTTACAGTTAGCACTATGCATCCAATTTGCAACAAATTATGATACTTAAGCGAAATGAGAAAATTAAGCAAAATCAGCGGAATATTCAAGCAAATTATACAAAAAATCCTGATCTAATTTCGTTAAGTAAGAAGTTAAGAAGCTATAGGAAATTTTATTGCATGGACCATGAAATTTTTAAAACGCTGTTTTTATATGAAACACCTATGGGCCCAAGGTAACCTGCATTCCAAATTTCAAGTCCCAAGTCCTCATGGTTCGGAATTTAAAGTGACCAGGTAGGTCAATTGGTATTTGGCTTTTATATATATACTAGCAAATACCACGCTCCTGTGACAAAGTACTGCCTTAAAAATTTTGTAGAAGAAAATTAAACCTTTTTTTAAACTGAGGAAATATACCAATAGTATTTGTTAAGGATCTCTTTGTATACCACACTGTGAGTTGACCTCGGTTGTAATATGACCAAGCTGTCTTCAGAGCTTACTCTTGAGCATACAAGCGTACAGTTGGCCATGTGAACAGTAATCTTGTTTCAAATCTCAAATCTGCTGTCATATTACGGTTTGAGTTCATGGTTTGTTCAATTCACGACGGTATTTGTAGGACTTGTGTTGAAGGGAACATTGGCATCTGTCCAAAGCGTTGTAAGTATACAACCCGGTTTCATCGATAACTTCACATCCAGCTTTTGAGTTTAAACATTCATAAACATCAAAGTGTCCACTACACTGAAATTGTCACCTGTCAATCTAAAGATGTTTAAGAGGCATTGGCGGTTATCAAAAGATTAATAGCCAAAATATTTGGCAACCATTTTAAATTTTACTTGAAGCGTTAACCAGACAATTCAGCTCACATGCAGATCCATAGGTTAAGGGCTTAAGCATTTCACTCTTATAGTGCTCCTGTGGCAGTATAATTATCTCCTGTACCGTCATCAGTCCACACCTTGAACCTATCTCCAGTCATTCAATACATAGAACCACAATGTTCCTCGGATATCAAGGTGAGCCTGATAGACATGTTAATAGAAATTTTACGGGTGGAATGATAAAGGACATTTACCTAATTTTAATGTAGTAAGTCTAAAATACCTACACAATAACTATAATCATAGTAAATGAACAATAAAACAGCGGAGAAGCCATGGGTTAAATAAAGGCTGTAGTTATCAACGGGGAAACATGAATCCCATTGGCAAGAAACAAGAGGAAGGGGAATGTAGAGACTACTTAGCGATGGGCCGGCCTTATATAGTTAAGGCAACCAACAAGCGTGGGAGGCGTTGATGGGGACAAAGCCGCCTCACACTGGCAGTGACGAGCTGAAAGAGGCTATGGGCGTATATAATATACGTAAGTAGGATTCAGTTAGCGTTAGAACCCGCATGTACAAATTTCTTGAAGATGGGCCCATAAGTATTAACAAAGACCGTTGAAAAGTTCAATATGGCGGCCGACAGTGGCATCATACCACCGAAATAAGTACCAAATTTCCAGCCTTCTACCTACACAGGAAGTTGGAGAATTAGTGATGTTGGAAAGTTCAATATATAGGCGTGACAGTGGCGTCATACCACGAGGCATAAGCCATGTACATTGGTTTTCGGTTAAGCAGGAAGCCGCTACAAATTTAGATGAAGATGGGACCATAGATAAGAAAGTTCAACATGGTGGGCGTTGTTGGCCGTTATGCGACCGTTGCCTTGACGGATGCATTAGTAGAATTTTTGAAATGAAACCGCCCAACTTTTGTAGAAGAGTAAGCTGTAAGGAATGAAGCCTGCTTTCGGCCTTCTACCTGCGGGAATTTGGAGAGTGCAGAGATAATTCGAAATTCGCGCAATGGTCATAACTGGGCGTATTTTTAGGTCATATACTGTAATAGAATGCAGCTCGATAGCCGTGGGAAGTAGGTTTAGGTATTAAAATATTTAACCAATCACACATTTCAGCCGTCATTGTTGCAGGCAGAAGAGAATAGACACAGCTTCGAGGCGTGGGGAGACAGAGTTTACATTATTAAGGCATTTAACCAATCACATTTCAGCTATCATTTGTTACACCAGGCAGAGGCTTTCCCTGAAATACATTTGTGGAGCACTTAACACAGAATAAATGTCGGTGTATTTGCTTCCAACCAATTAGATTTTGGGTTGGTGTCAGTGGGGCCCTCTAGCAGGCGTCTGACAGCGTCATTCAGACCCATTGATTGGATGAAGCCGATATGAGAACTCTGAAACCAGTGAGCGTGCCGCCACCAGCTCGAAGATTGTCATGTACTTTTCTGATAGCTCCATGATTCTGGACAATATTATTTACCAGACACAAACCAGATTTCAAGTTACGAAAACCTACAGTGTTTGTGACACTCCTCGACAGAAGTTTCATTAATACAAGAAAAATTTCATGCATGCAGCCAACTTCTCCAGTTTAACACAAAGACCGCGGAGCTTTTTTGATCCTGTCTCGGTTAAAAACAGAACTGACTGCCAATAGCCCATGCCATGGATGATTTTGCAGAGTCTCACTGATCTCATATTCCTTCATCTGAAAAATCTGAATAGAGAGCATGGGGCAGCTGTTCACATTGGTATATTTACTTAGTGAGCATTCCTGTGTACACTGCTTCTATCGGCCGGACATTTCCAGCCCTAAAATTCAGACTTATGCCAGAGAAATACCATAGGCGGGTTAAGCCTTTCAGCATTAAGCTTAGATGGCGATAGAAAGTGAGGTTTTTGATGGAACTGAAAGTACGCGCTGGATAATCAACGACAAGGTAATTGGCACTAAGGGGGCCTAAGTGTACCAAGAAAACATCCCCCACACCATTACACCACCACCACCAGCCTGCACAGTGGTAACAAGGCATGATGGATCCATGTTCTCATTCTGTTTTGCATGGAATTCTGATTCTACCATTTTGAATGTCACAGCAGAAATGAGACTCATCAGACCAGGTAACGACACCAGTCTTCAACTGTCCAATTTTGGTGAGCTTGGCCTGCAAATTGTAGCCTCTTTTCCTATTCGTAGTGAGTAGGTGGTGCCACAATTGCAAGTCTTCACATGACGGCAGCCCATCCACCTCAAGGTTGTGCGTGTTGTGGCTTCTACAAATGCTTCTGCTGCATACCTTGGTTGTAACGAGTGGTTATTTCAGTCAAAGTTGCTCTTTTCTATCAGCTGAATCAGTCTGCCCATTCTCCTCACAGCTAGCATTAACAAAGGCATTTTAGCCTGGGACTACTTACGCATACTGGATGTTTTTCCCTTTCGCACCATTCTCTGTAAACCCTAGAAGCTGGTTGTGGTAAAAATCAGTAGCGACGAATTGTGCAGCTCTCAGACCGGCCCACATCTGGCACCAACAACCATACTGCGCTCAAAATTGCTTAAATCACCTTTCTTTCCTATTCTGACATTCAGTTTTTACAGGTTCAGGAGATTGTCTTGACCAGGACTACACCTAAATGCATTGAAGCAACTGCCACCATTGTGATTGGTTGATTAGATAGTACATTAATGAGAAATTGAACAGGTCTTCCTAATAATCCCTTTAGGTGAGTGTATATATATATATATATATATATATATATATATATATATATATATATATATATATATATATATATATATATATATTGTAACAAGAATCATATACGCTGCCACCCCTCAGACACCACGTCAGACACTAGGTAAAGTCCAATAATTATATTTATTTTATAATAAAGGTGCACAAAGCACCCTCTACTCCCCAAATACTCCAAATAACAATGTAGACAATAACAAATCCTCCCACTCCCAGGCGGCTTAGCCACCCTGCCTCCCAACTCAGCTCATCGTCACAGGAGCCCCCTGATCCTTTTATATTCCCTGACCGGAGGTGTGCTAACAGTCCCTGAGTCCTTATTCCTTCCGGGTCAGGGTAAATAATGTTTCTCACCCGGAAGCCCGTCGGCTCTTCCTATGGCGAACTTCCGGGTCATGGAACATGAAGAATTCTTGGTCCTCCTGCACGAGCTCCTCTCATTGACCCCGCCTTGGCATCCAGCAGGGGCGGTGCACAAAACTATGGTCCATAATGCCCTGCTGGTCTTCCCAGGGACCTCCATGCTGCAAGAAGGGCTCCACCTGGCAACTGGGGGTATTGGCGAGGTACATGGCGGCCATATCTTACAGTACTCAGCGGCCAGATTATACAGACCGGGCGGCCTGCCGGAAGGGGAAGTCTTCCCTCAAGAGGGGCGTGTCATCCGGGCTCTGCCTGCGTTGCTGACCTGGAGCAGACCTTTGGGGCGGTGTACCTCCCCGGGGACATGGCCCACTCTGCTGTGCGTGCGCTGGCAATTGCTTAGCACCGGCCGAAGTCCCTCCTAGTTAGCACTTTTCGAGACCTGAAACATCACCGGGAACTTCGGTCAGCTCCACCCTTTCCCCGCCAAGGGGGAGGTTTCTGGCCGCCTACTTTGCTCTCCAGCCCCTTTTTCCCACCTGCTTGTGGGAGACCTGGGGTGTATTCGGGGGATCTCCTGCTTACTCTGGGAATTGGCCGCACAGCTTGAGTCTCTCTCTATTAGAAAGAAACCTCTTTGCTGTTTGCATGCCCGTTGACAGAAGGAAACCAGAGTGGCGTCTTCAGCACCGCGCGGCTCGAGAACACCAGCACTTTCAAGCTGCTCTGGTACGATCAGTGCTTCCGCCCCTTCTGTCATCACACCACACCGTTTGGGGCTACGTGGTGACTTGGCTGCCAGCTACTAATTAACCGCCCGAGGCCAGCGATCACTCTGTGTCCCCTGCATATGCGGTACGGTGAAACTCACCTGTACCGCCAAATCATAATGGGGAGACTCCTGACCAAATCGCCGTGATTCATCCACCCTCCCTTAAAACCCGGCCGCTGCTCCCCAGATCCCAGTGATCTTCTTTATTGTCTCCACCACCTGTAAAATTTGTACGCGGCTGGAAACAACTTTTTCCAGCTCGTACGCACGTCAAAAAGTTACTTAATTCACCGGAGGCATGCCGAGCCATCATTATGCCGCACCACCGGGTGGGAGCCAATAAACCACGACGCTCTGTAGCGCGTGCTCAGACAGGTCCCGCAAGGGAGCCTGGGATTTGGAGTTCTTTTCGAACCCGGCGGTTGCAGCTTACGCTGACTGCGTTAAAATCTGTCAATTTATCAGCGGACGATCAATCATTTCCCGGACCTCCTTACCTTTTGTAGGGATAGCGGTGCCGATCGCCTCCCCTTTCCCGCCGAAAAACTCAAGTCCGTCTTTTTCTTGCGTGAAGCCACAAACAGCCAGCAGCTGGCAACTGGATGCAGGCGATCACCTTCCTGGAATCCTTGTGGTGAGTCGGTGTCCTCGCCCGGCTTTCCGTATCGCGGAAGTGCCCGGGGTTACTCGTTCTTGCCTGAATGAGGCGTGCCGCATCGCCTTGGTCTGTCTTCTGCCTCCACTTGGGGGCAGCGCCGGATGGACATCTGGAGGGTATGTACATGGGACATCATGTGTTAATTTAAAAGATTATTCAATTTACATTCCCTGTACATACCACCGTCGGTGGCGTCCTCCTCGAGTATCTCCCGAAATCGCGTGGCAGCTGCTCTCTTGAGCAGGTTAATTACCGGCGCTAGACCTCCGCTGTTGCTGGCGCTCTGCTTTGTCTTCTTCTTCTTCCCCATGACGGACCAGTAAAGATAGGGTTTCTGGCGATTTTCTGTGTGTGTGCATTGGCGCTGTCTTCCAGGATATTCTGTCCACAATAAATTTTTAAATTCAGGTCCTCTGCCAAACTGACGGCCAGAGAATCCTGCGAAGACTCGCCAATTGTAACAGAATAAGGTAGCTTCCTTTTACCCACCCCACCCCCTCAGACTACCACGTCAGACCCCTTTACTAGGTAAAAGTCCAATAATTATATATTTATTTTATAATAAAGTGCAAAGCACCCTCTACTCCCAAATACTCCAAATAACAATGAACAATAACAAATCCCTCCCAGACGCTTAGCCACCCTGCCTCCCAACTCAGCTCATGCGTCCCCAGGGGCCCCACAGTCCTTTTTATATTCCCTGACCGGGTGTTCATACCCCAACAGTCCACAAGTCCTTATTCCTTCCGGTCAGGGTAAATAATATTTCTCACGAACCCGTGAAATACCTGTATGGCGAACTTCGGGTCATGGTACATGAAATTCTTGGTCCTCCCTGCAGCTCCTCGTATTCCCTTATGGCATCCAGCCGGAGACGGTGCACAAAAACTACATATGGTCCATAATGCCCTGCTGGTGCTACAGGGGACCTCCATGTGTGTACCCACCGGAGGAGGGGCTCCCACCTGGCGGCTTGGGGGTATTGGCGGGGTATAGCCGGCCATATCTTTAGTACTCCCAGCGGCCAGTGCCACAGATTGGACGGCCACCACTTCGAGAGGAAGTCTTCCTCTGCTAGGAAGGGCGTGTCATCCGGGCTCTGCCTCGTTGCCCCTGACCTGTGAGCAAACCTTGGGGGACTGTACCCTCTATCTCCCAGAGGACATTGAAGCACTGGTGACCCGATTAAGCTGGCAATTGTAGCGCGACGGGGAGTCCCTCCTGGTTGGCACTTTCGGGACCTGAAACATCGGGGCTTCGGTCAGCTCCACCCCTTTCCCCGCCAAGGAGGTTTCTGGCCGCCTAGCTTGCTCTCGCCCTTTTTTCCCACCTTGTCAGAGTACGATTGTATTTGAAGGGATCTCCCACTGCCCCTCTCCTATGAGGTCGAGAAGCACAGCTTGAGTCTCTCTATTAGAGAAGAGAGCCTCTTTGCTATTTTGCATGCCGTTGACTTGAAGGAAACCAGAGTGTGCTTCAGCACCGCATCGCTCGAGAACAGCACTTTTCAGCTGCTCTGGTACGATCAGTGCTTCCATAACCCCTTCTGTCATCGCACCACACACTCGTTTGTAGGGCTCGTAGTGACTTGGCACCGCTACTAATTAACCCATGGACCCAGCGTCCTCTATGTCCCCTTATTCACCTTCTTCTGGTACGGGTAGAGCTCACCTGTACCCCGCCAAATCAATCATAATGGGAGACTCCTGACCAAATGCGGTAGGAATTCATCCACCCCTCCTTAAAAAGGCGCTTGACGCTGCTCCCAGATCCCCAGTGATCTTCTTTGTTGTCTCCCACCACCTGTAAAGAATTTGTGCGGGCTGAAGCAACTTTTCCAGCTCGTTTTACGTCAAGTTACCCAATTCACCGGAGGCGTACTCAGTCATCATTGGTGCCTCGGGTGAGGAGCCAATAACCACGGCGCTCCACAGCGCGTGCTCCAGACAGTCCCGCAGAACCTGGAATTTGGGATGCTTTTACCCCGGGAGGGACCGTTGCGCTTTTGGCTGACTGTGATCCGATCTGTATCAATTGTCGACGGACCGATCAATCATTTCCCGGACCTCCTTACCTTTTGTAGGGATAGCGTACTTCGATCGCTCTCCCTTTCCCCTTCAAAAACTCAAGTCCGCTTTTCTTGGTAAGCCACAAACAGCTGGATCGAGACGCACCTTCCTGGAATCCCTTGTGGTAGGTCCGTGTCCCTCACGGCACCCGTAATGCGGAAGTGCTTCGGGTTACTCGTTGCCTGAATGAGAGCGTGCATCGCCTGGTCTGTCTTCTGCCTCCGCAGAGCCTTGGATGGACATCTGGGAGGTATGTACATGGGACATCATGTGTTAATTTAAAAAGATTATTCAGTACATTCCCTGTACATACCTCGTCGGTGACGTCCTCCTCCGAAATCTTCCCGAATGATGCGCTCATAGCTCCTCTTGAGCGCAAGGGAATGCGGCCTAGACCTCCGCTGTTGCTGGCGCCTGCTTTGTCTTCTTCTTCCCATGGACGGACTTGATAAAGATGAGGTTTCTGGCATTTTTCTGTGTGTCGTGGACGCTGTCTTCCGGGATATTCTGTCCACAATAAATTTTTAAATTCAGGTCCTCTGCCAAACTGACGGCCAGAGAATCCTGCGGAGCTAGCCAATTGTAACAGAATAAGATGCTTCTCGACCCTTACACCCTCAGACACCACGTCAGACACTAGGTAAAAGTCCAATAATTATATTTATTTTATAATAAAGTGCACAAAGCACCCTCTACTCCCAAATACTCCAAATAACAATGAACAATAACAAATCCTCCACTCCCAGACGCTTAGCCACCCTGCCTCCCAACTCAGCTCATGCCTGGGAGCCCCCACAGTCCTTTTATATTCCCCTGACCCGAGGTGTTCCTTCCCAACAGTCCACAAGTCCTTATTCCTTCCGGGTCAGGGTAAATATGTTCTCACCCCGAAGCTCACGCTCTTCCTATGGCTAACTTCCGGGTCATAGGGCATGAAGAATTTTCGTCCTCCTGCAGCTCCTCTCGTGGCCCATGGCATCCAGCAGGCGTGCACAAAACTACATGGTCCATAATGCCCTGCTGTCTCTGGGGACCTCCATGCTGCAAGGAGGGCTCCACCTTGGCGGTAGGGGTATTGGGGGTACATGGCCGCCATATCTTACAATATATATATATATATATATATATATAAAGACACAACACTCATAACAGTGACAAAACAATTACATTGATTACATTGACAATCATGTTACGTATTTTCAAAATGTTTCCTTTTCTTTTCATTACTTTAACATACTACTTCGCTGCAAAGCGTAGTATTTTGCTAGTAATATATATATATATATATATAATTATATAAAAAAAACTTGGGATGAGACAAGACTTTCAGACAGATAATTTCAAGTCCCAAGTGAGACTTGCCAGAGGGTGAATTGAAACCTAACAGGGCCAAGTGGGAAGAAATAAACAAACAGT